>NC_082382.1:19651901-19714401 GCF_031168955.1 Gadus macrocephalus
ATCGCTGTCGGGATGTTGAGATAAACTCAACGGATATGACAGAAAATGCCTCTAAAATAAATTGCCTACCCTAACTTGAAAATACTTAATCACTTCAAAAGCATTCCATTGCTTCTGACCCTTAGGCTGGCAGCCCAAACGCACACACATAAGCGCACATACACACACACACACACACATGAGCACGCACACACACACACACACACACACACAAACACACACACATAAGCACACACACGAACAGGCACACCACATATGCACACACAGATATATACACATGCAGATATGTTCACACACATATATGCACAGAAGCACGAATACACACACATGCACACACACACACACCACACACCACACACACACACACACACACACACACACACACTCACGGATACACACACACACCCACACGCCTAAGGTAATGAGACAGGACAGGCTGCTGCATGTAAACCTAGCATGTCGAGATGAAAATGTTACGCCTACACGTGTGTTCCTAGAGTGATTGGCGTGTTTGTGTGTGTGCATGTGTGTGCGTGTGTGTGCGTGAGTGGGGTGGGTTGGGTGAGGGGTGTTCTCAGCCTGCAGGGGGAGCTGGCCTGCTTGCATCATCACCCCCCCCCCCCCCCCCCCTCCAACACACAGCTCTCCTCTAGAGGCAAAACACATGATGTCTGGATCCACTGCTGGGAAGAGACAGACACACACACAGACACACGCACACATGCACACACACACACATGCACAGAATCACACACACACACACAAAAGCACGCTCGTCACCACACACACATACAAACACACAGATGCTCAGCCACACACACACACGCACAGAAACACATACACAGGCGCACAGACACACACAGACAAGCACAAATGCACACACACACGCACACATACACACTAACCTACTGACACACACACGCACCCACAGAGACACTCACATACTGACATATGTGTACACTGCAAACACATATGCAGATACACATTCACACACGCTAACACACAACATGCAAATAAACACACACACACCAAAAAATATATTCCCGTGCCAATTTGCACACAGACAGACACACAGACACCACACACACATGCATTCAAAGGCACAAGTAAACACGCAAACACACAAAAAACACAGAAACAAATCTGACACATAAAAGTGCATAATCGCCCCGATAAATCCATTATTAAATAGCATTACTTTCGGGAACTGTTCTAAATATGAATGAGTTTGTTAGTGAACATTTTTCCAATCCTCTGAAGAGTCCGCGAGGCATCTGCAACCACGGCAACCGCTGCGTCAGAGACCCCTGTATACATCCTGTGATGACATCAAACCTTTTCCACTGGACGAAAACCACTTTTCGTCCTCTCCTCATCCCTAGCTTTTCCCGTCGCGCCGACGACGTCAACGAGTTAGCATAATGTTAGCATAGCGTTAGCCGTGGCCGCTCCATATATCAGGTGATGCTCCGTGACATCCTGTGCTCTGCGATGGCCAGAAGGCCAGCGCTTGCCCTTTGCAGCGTCACATTAGAGCCGCGCTAATTTGCAGGCAATTAAGCCGAGCTATGTGAAGCTAGCCTGTGGCGACAGGGAGAGGAGGGTCATGGGTCAATGGCTTGGCGAGGGCTGGCAGACACGCCAGCGCTCGCAAGGGCAGAGTGTAGCGTTTTGGAGATGGGGAATGGTAGAGGATATGTCACCTCATAACGTCGCTACTGCTACTGCTACTACTACTACTACTACTATTGCTACTGCTACTGCTGCTACTACTACTACTACTACTACTACTACTACTGCTACTACTACTACTACTACTACTACTACTACTACTACTACTACTACTGCTACTACTACTACTACTGCTACTGCTGCTACTACTACTGCTACTACTACTGCTACTATTACTTGGGGCATCTGTGGCCTACTGGTTAAGGAGTTGGACCGGTAACCGGAGGTCGGCTGGCTTGAATCGCGACAAAAATGTGGACGGGTAGTAGTAGTAGTAGTAGTAGTAGTAGTAGTAGTAGTAGTAGTAGTAGTAGTAGCAGTAGTAGTAGCAGTAGTAGCAGTAGCAGTAGCAGTAGTAGTAGTAGTAGCAGTAGTAGTAGCAGTAGTAGTAGTAAGTAGTAGTAGTAGTAGCAGTAGCAGTAGTAGTAGCAGTAGTAGTAGTAGTAGCAGTAGTAGTAGTAGCAGTAGTAGTAGCAGTAGCAGTAGTAGTAGTAGTAGTAGTAGTAGTAGTAGTAGTAGCAGTAGTAGTAGTAGTAGTAGTAGCAGTAGTAAGTAGTAGTAGTAGTAGTAGTAGTAGTAGTAGTAGTAGCAGTAGTAGTAGTAGTAGTAGTAGTAGTAGTAGTAGTAGTAGTAGTAGTAGTAGTGCAGCACTCTCCTACCTCCTCATCCACAGATGAGGTGCCCTCGAGTAAGGCACCTGAAGACCCCCACCTGCTCCCCGGGCGCCGCACTGCGGCCGAGCACAGCTCCGGGTGGGCAAAACGCCCCCCCCCCCCCGGAGGGGTAGAAAGCAGAGAAAGAATCGCCCCCAAAAGAGGACAATAAGGGATAACTTAACTTACTGCTACTAGTACCCCTGCTACTACTGCTGCTACGATCCGCGACCACTACTACGACTACCACTACTGCTTGTACTACTACGTCTCTCACAAAGATAATCCATCAACTAATTCATTTATATACACATATAGCTAGGTATTTTGTGTTTGTATTTATACATAAATATAATATATTCAGTATATATATTAAGCTAGGAGTTAGCTAGGAGTTTCTAACTCCTAGCTACTCAAGGACTGAAACATTCATTCAGTCACCTCTGTTTCCCAGGCAGTAAACACCACTTACTTTCTGCAGCCTACAAGGCCTATGGTATTTTTTCTTCCACCCTGCACCAAATGCTTTACATATTTTGGCTTTCACTCTATTTTGTCTCTTCTACTACCATGACCTCCTATTTTTGTGTAACGAGTGAGGAAGAAAAGAGGCACGGAGGAAGAAGAAAAGGGGTCTTGTGTGTGCTCATGGTGATGACGGTGTTTTGAGGGGCGCCGCGGTGGTTAAAGCGGAGGAACACGTGGGTGTGAGAG
Source organism: Gadus macrocephalus (assembly GCF_031168955.1). Taxonomy (NCBI): domain Eukaryota; kingdom Metazoa; phylum Chordata; class Actinopteri; order Gadiformes; family Gadidae; genus Gadus; species Gadus macrocephalus. Next base: position 19,655,000 of record NC_082382.1, read on the forward strand.
GGCTGAGGGGGCCTGGGAAACCAGGGGCCGCAGGTCAGAGCGCCAGGTGAAACAATGGCTAGCATTGTGCTCCGGCCTCATCACATCAAAGAGCCGCCGCAGTAACTAGCTATCTGAATCCCAGTCTGTGGTTAAACGGGTTTTAATTCACTTCACTTCAAAGACAATGGAATAGGTCTGCGTTGCTGCTGTGGTGAAAGTACACTCATGTACAGTTGTATTCTGGCATTTAATCGACATGATCACTAATGGTTTATTTACTATTTTAATGACTATATATCTTTCCCTCATTCAATGTCTTTATTGTGCTATAATCAACCTTTAGGGAATGCATCCAGGAGTGTGGACATTAATATTAGGGCTGTCTTTCAATGGATGCGGGCTCAAACAATAAATTGTCAAAAAGACAGGTGAATCAAATCCCCTTATCTCAGTGATATCTTTGCACTGGGGATACCTCACTCCAATACCCCGTTTTATCCATAAACCCGCATAGATGTCCATCCACCACATGAGGAAAAGTATGCTTTAAAAAGGTGGGAAATAAAACACTTTTATTGTACAGCAAAAACCCAAGACTGAGTCCTCAAGGTTGACCATGCCTAGATGAGAAGACATGGTCTCAACAGGACCAGGTGAGACTACATGGGCTCAACAGGACCAGGTGAGACTACATGGTCTCAACAGGACCAGGTGAGACTACATGGTCTCAACAGGACCGGGACCAGGTGAGACTACATGGTCTCAACAGGACCAGGTGAGACTACATGGTCTCAACAGGACCAGGTGAGACTACATGGTCTCAACAGGACCGGGACCAGGTGAGACTACATGGTCTCAACAGGACCGGGACCAGGTGAGACTACATGGTCTCAACAGGACCGGGACCAGGTGAGACTACATGGTCTCAATAGGACCAGGACAGGTGAGACTACATGGTCTCAACAGGACCAGGTGAGACTACATGGTCTCAACAGGACCAGGTGAGACTACATGGTCTCAACAGGACCAGGACCAGGTGAGACTACATGGTCTCAACAGGACCAGGACCAGGTGAGACTACATGGTCTCAACAGGACCAGGTGAGACTACATGGTCTCAACAGGACCAGGACCAGGTGAGACTATACTCAGGTAGCTTTCAATAGGTGTTGATATTGGGCAATAGGACCAGGTCCAAGTGAGACTCATCACCGATCAAGAGTCATCGATGGTACTGTCTCCATTGCGAGGCTGTTAGGGGTTGATGCACGCAGCACGGTGGTGTAGGACCGCCCCGGGTCAGTAGGATGAAACCTCACTAGGTACCTAGATTTGCCGTCGTTTCAAGGAATCCACTGATGGCTTCTTGGTTGATATCCCATAAGGCCGTGCAGGACATCAGTTGTCCATCTTTTTAAGTAAACACACGTACAGCGTTATTAGAGACATTCGCCGTTTCAAACAATAATAAATCATTTCTGACGCGTCCGACATGCTAGCCTGAGTCGCACGGCGACTCCTCCGACTGCGTCCGCTACTTCCACCGCTAGAGAAACCCACCCAGCCACTCGTCCATGACCCCTCGCGCCGAGAGCCCTCTCTCCTATGGAGTCGCCACGGTGTACGGCGGTCCCACGACCTTGACGAGCCCGCTGATTATTAAGGCGGGATGGACGGCCGCTGCTAATGGGCACGGGAGTGCCCGACGTGCTGTGTGTGTGTGTGTGTGTGTGTGTGTGTGTGTGTGTGTGTGTGTGTGTGTGTGTGTGTGTGTGTGTGTGTGTGTGTGTGTGCGCGTGTGTGCGTGATTGAGTGTCCGTGACAAAAGTCAGCCAAAGTGTGTGAGGGGGAGTGAGTGAGTGAGTGAGTGAGTGAGTGAGTGAGTGAGTGAGTGAGTGAGTGAGTGAGTGAGTGAGTGAGTGAGTGAGTGAGTGAGTGAGTGAGTGTGTATGGACATGTATTGTTTATGAGTGTGGTATGGTATGTGTGTGTGGTATGTGTGTGTGCATGTGTTTCTGAACATCTGTGTGTGTACGTATGTGTGTGGTGTGCGTGCGTGGGTGAGTGTGTTTGTGTGTATGTGTGTCTGAGAGTGTGTGTGTCCTGATTTAATCAATGTACGTGTGAGCGGGTGCTGAATGTAGCGTGTGTATAGGTGTGTATCACGTATGAATATGGCTGTGTCTGTGTGGGTGTGTGTGTGTGTGTGTGTGTTGTCCTGGTTTCAACCCTACCGTTTGCTGCACTCTCACATTATCATACAGAGCAGACAGAGTGCGTGTGTAGGATAGTAATACTCTCCTTTCCTCTCCCCTCCTCTCCTCCCCCCCCTCTCTGTCTCCGTCTCCTCTCTCTCCGTCTCCTCTCCCTTTCCTATCCCCTCCTCTCCTTCTCTGTGTCCCCTCCTCTCCTCTCATCTCCTTTCCTCCCTCTACATCTTCTCTCTCTCTCTCTATCTCCTCTCTCTGTCTCCTCTCCCTTAACTCTCCCCTCCTCTCCTTCAATGTGTCCTCTCCTTACCGCCTCACCTCCTTCTCCTCTCCTCCCTCTCCGTCTCCTCTACCTCTCTCTTCTCTTCTACCTTTCCTCATTCCTCCCATCTCCTACCCTTCTACTCTCACTCTGTCTCTCTCCTCCCCCCCTCTCCTCTGCAATTTCACCTCTCTCATCCCCGCCCTCTTTCCTCTCTTTCTTTCACTCTCCCTCTATCTCTTTTTCCCACTCTGTCACTGTATCACTGTGTCTCTCCCTTCATCTCTCCGTCCTCTCCGTCCCTCTGTCTCTCTGTCTCTCTCTCTCTCTCTCACTCTCTCACCAGTCCACTCGCCTGCTGAGCAGTCGATATGCAATCTGTAGACTGCGCACGTACGTAAGTGGAAGTCTATCTGTGTGTGTGTGTTCAGCTGTTTGTGTGTGTGTATGTCTGTGTCAAAGGGTGTGTATACTCAAATGGAATATAGGTTGAAGGGGTTATGTCCAAGTGTGTGTGTGTGTGTGTGTGTGTGTGTGTGTGTGTGTGTGTGTGTGTGTGTGTGTGTGTGTGTGTATAGAGGAGTATAATAGCTTAGCATGTAATCTTCATTCATATAGAACAGGGATGTGGGGGGATGTATAATATTTCTTCCCTCTGAACATCTTTCATATGACTCGCAATCAGACAAAAGTGTGCAATCAGACAAGCGAGAAAGTAAGCTTGTACATGCAGTGTGTGCGTGTGTGTGTCTGTCTGTGTGTGTGTGTTCGGTGTGTTTGTATCCGGTGTGTGTGTGTGTTTGTATCCGGTGTGTGTGTGTGTGTGTGTGTGTGTGTGTGTGTGTGTGTGTGTGTGTGTGTGTGTGTGTGTGTGTGTGTGTGTGTGTGTGTGTGTGTGTGTGTGTGTGTGTGTGCAAACTGTCATCACAGACGACAGCCAGACAACCTCTCTGCGCTCTGTGTCGGCGTGCTACCGTGCACAGCTGACAGCAATCACCTGAACTGGAATGAACCGGACTTGCGTAACATCCCCCCAATGATGGGCCAGGGCTGGCTCTGACCCTGCCCCCCACGCGGGGGGGGGTCAAATGTGGAGCGGCAGCGGCGGTCCCCCTTGGTATCCATTGATACCAGGGGGGAGAGGTGGCTGGGAAAAGCACCGTCCCGTCCGTCTCTGTTTGGGTTATTAGGGGTTTGATGGACGTCTTTGTTAGACTCGCTCCGTGCAGACACAGTTGTGTTCGCATGATCGTATGATTATTTCAACATTTGTAAATGTTGTGATTGAAACGCCAGGATTACTAATCGCCAACGCACACACGAATCGAAAAAGCCGTCCAGCAAAACCCCAAAACAGTTTTCTCTGTCATGTCAAATATGGATCAGATGTACAGTATAGCCTATTGTTGAATGTGCTGATTTTATCATAGTGCTGGCTTCTTGGCCAGGTCATTCTTGGAAAATAGATTTGAATCTCGATGATGTTTTACCTGGTTAAATAAAGGATGTCGATTGATTGATAGCAATGGCAGTAAGACACAACGCGTATGCTTTTATCGCACCTCGTGCTAGGGGAATATCAACTGCGTGTGTCACTGATCGCTCTGCACTCTCAAAGCATGTCCTCAGGTGAGCAAGACGAAACTCAGCAATGTGCAAAAAAAGAAATCCACCCCAAAAAAATAAAAGTATCACTCTTCCGATAATCAGTTACACAGTAACCAAAACAACAGAGAGGGGGGGGGGGGTCAGATGATTAGATGCCACAACAGCCAATGGCAGCAGCAGCCCGTGGGGGCTACACAGAGACCCAGCACGGAGGGGTCTCTCCACGTTCCCAACCAGCTTCCCACTGAAAGGCAAACTCATTTGCTGAGCCTCCACACGCAGGTCTGATGCCCTGCCAGGTGAGTACTGGCTCGTACTGCCACCGCCGCCCGCCGCCACCGCCACCGCCGCCGCCGCGCTCGTCTGAGGCGCTGGCGGGCGTAGCGGTGGAGCAGGAAGCGTGCATGGAAGATTACAGATGGGGAGCCAGCACAGGTTAGTCGTGAAAGGAAGGAGACCGAGAGATAGAGAGACATCCAGGGGTAGGGGTTGGAGAGAGAGAGAGAGAGAGAGAGAGAGAGAGAGAGAGAGAGAGAGAGAGAGAGAGAGAGAGGGGAGGAAGGAAAATAGGAATGGAAAAATAGGAGAGAATATAGGGAGGACAGATTTGCAAAAAAAGGGAGAAAAAATAACGAGAGGAGAGAGAAAGCGTCTTGTTTGGGGGAAAATGTGCCATAGATAAAATGGGCGATAGTTTGCAGCCTCTTGACGGTTGTCAGTAGAGAGAGAGAGAGAGAGAGAGAGAGAGAGAGAGAGAGAGAGAGAGATTGCGAGAGTGAATGAGAAACAGAGACCAAGAGAGAGACACAGAGAGATTGAGAGAGAGTGAGAGCCAGAGAGTGAGAGGAAGAGAGAGCGGGAAAGAGACAGACAGAGGGAGAGAGAGACGCGCCGTCGGTCTCCTTCTTCACTAATAAGGTAGAGAAGTCCCCAGACACAACCGTGGGGAACCATTCATCTATCTCCAATAACATGGCGGGCTCTTCCTGCTCTTATTGCCTGGGATTTCTCATGGCAAGATTTACATAGGGATTTAATAACGTCGTCTGAAGCAGACGGCAGGCATCTGTCAATCAAAACCCTCGGCTCCAAGAAAAGGTTTGCTGTGTGCCGCGCGGGGTTTGGTTTTCATCATTAGCCCGGCTACACGGCGAAGCATTAGCCGAATTCCACATCCCAATTTCCATAGAAATCTCAATCTCTCTCTCTCCCTTTCCATCACTCTCTCACTCACTCACTTTCTGTCACAGGCCAATTCCACTGCCTCTCTCTTCTGCTCTCGCTCCCTCCCAACTCCACATCCTTCACCTTCGTATTCACGATAAGCTACCTCTTTCTCTCTTTTTCTCTCGCTCGATGTCTCACTCGCTTTCTGTCCAACTCTCGCTCCCAATTTATGTCTCTCGCCTTCCCCTCTCTGTCTCTCAAACCACTGCCTCCTTCAAATCCACAATGAGGATCTCTCTCTATTTCTTTCTCTCTATCTCTCGCTCTCTTTTCCTCTCTCTTCCTCCACCTCCATCTCCTTCCCATTCCAAATACATCCATCTTCCTCTCTCAATGCCTCTCTTCCACTCTCCCTCCCTCTATCTCTCTCTCTCTCCTCTCTCCTCTCTCCCTCTCTCCCTCTCTCTCTCCCTCTCTCTCTCTCCGCCTTCATCCCAATAACACAGTGATTCTCTGCGCGGCGGGGGGCCCTACCTTCCAGCCGCTGCCCGCCTCCCGGTAGTAGGGGAAGTTGTCGCAGATCCACTGGTAGATCTCACTGAGGGTCATCCTCTTGCGCGCCGAGCCGTTGATGGCGAACGTGATGAGGCTGGCGTAGCTGTAGGGCGGCTTGCCGTCGCGGTGCTGCGTGGCCGCCTCCTCGGGGGTCCAGCGTGCCCCGGGCTCCAGCTGGACCCCGCCCTTCTTCCCCGCCATCGCCGCCGGCGCCGTGGCAACCGCGACGCTGTGCACCAGCGCCTGCTGCTGCTGCTGCTGCTGCTGGGGTTGGGGCTGCTGCTGCTGGTGGTGCTGGTGGTGGTGTTGCTGGTGGTGTCCATGTTGGAGGTGCCCCGGGTGGTGGAGGTTGTTGTGGTGGTGGTGGTTGTGGTGGTGGTGGTGGAGGAGGGGATGCGGGTGGTTGCCGTGGTGATGGTGATGGTTGTGGTGGTGGTGGTGGTTGCCGGCGTCGGCCTTCTGGAGGGCCGACCGCATGCTGAGCTGGGGGAGCCAGTCCATGAGGTGAGGCTGCTCTCCAGTTCAGAGGTCATCCTGGAGAGGGGGGGAGAGGGGGGTGGGGGGGGGATCTGTTGGGGGGGGTGGGGGGGGGGGGGGGGGGGGGGGGGGGGGGGGGGGGGGGGGGGCAGGAGAAGGGAGGGGGGAGAGGGTCACACGGGAAGGAGACTCTGGTGTGAGGAGGAGGAGGAAGACAAGGTCGGGGGAGGGGAGGTGGAAGAGCTGGAGGAGGAGAGGAGGAGGAGGAGGAGGAGGAGGAGGAGGAGGAGGGGGAGGAGGAGACGTAGATTCACAGAGGATTTGCTGTAATGCCTTGCCCCTGGTTCACGTCTGGAAAAGAGAGAGAGAGGGAAAGAAAGAGAGACATAGAAAGAGGCTTGTTTATTCCATCTGTTTATCTCATTCAAATAAACCGGTTCAATTTGTCATGTGTCTTCCACCACGCAGGGATTCGTGAGTCTAAAATTAGACTTGCAGAACTCATCAGGGTATCATTGTAACTTATCAATCGATACTACCTAGCACGGAGCTCCGAAATAGACACAAACAGCAACTATTTTCCATCTTTAAAAAAACACAGATATAAAACAGAGTACGAGTCGTTCCATGTGCCTCACACTTTCCGGTCCGTTCCATCTCTCGGCGGGCCAAAGCATCTGGGGAATTCACAGAGGAAGAGGAGGATGAAGGCCGACTCCTTCCTCGCCGCATGTTGTCGAGTCGTTCATTCAGCCGCTGCAACACACAACCAAGCACAACGCGGAGCAACACGGCGTGGGTGAGCTACAGCCTTCATGAGATATTAATACTACACAACCTCACAAGCCATCCAGACCGGGTATCTAAAACTCTCTCTCTGTCTGTCTGTCTCTAACTGTCTCTCTGTCTACCTCTAACTGTCTCTCTGTCTTTCTCTCTCTCTCTGTTTTTGTTTCCTCTGTCTTTGTGTTCTCTCTCTCTCTCTCTCTCTCTCTCTCTCTCTCTCTCTCTGTTCTGTCTCTTCCTGTCACTCTGGTTTCCCCCCTCTACAGTGGAAACGGGAATTGGATCTGTGAGTGACTAAAATCTGGGGAATTGTTTTCACGAACGTCTGCCAAACAGAGGTGAGGGTGCTGGGGTTGTGGGCTGTGGAAGTGTTAGGGGGGCCGTGGAAGCGTGGGGGGGGGGGGGGGGGGGGAGGGGGAGTTCTAAGCCTCTGCAGGAGGCGCTGAAACATTTGTCCCACTTTTTTTTTCTTCCATAAAGATGAACTTCCCTTCGACTCCCCTCTGTAACCTCGCGCCCCGCCCCCAAACAACCCATATTCTCCCCACCGTCATGTCTCACTCTCCCGTCAATTCCATGCTCACGGCCCCCCCCACACTCAACCTCCCAGACCTCTGATCCCTCTAGCCTTAACCAAAAAAGAAGGTCAGCTGGTTGAGGTTGGGCCGGCATGGTTCATCTGGACCGGGAGGACCACTTGGAAGGAGGCAGGGCTTGGGTGGGCGGGGTGGGTTGGTGGGGGTGGGGGTTGTGAGGAGACTTGTGTGAAATACTTTAAAGCCCTACTCCACCCAAGAATAGCCCGGAATGTCGGAGGAGTGAAAGCGGTCGCACTCCCATCCCCAATAAATGTCCCAGAGAAAAAAATCGCAAAACGGCGTCCGAAATATCTGTATAAACGCCTATTTTAACTTGCATTAGCGACACACCTACATCGTGAAACATGGTCTCCGATATTCAGCCCCCATGGTCAGTAGACCCCAAACACTGGTTTTTGTTTGGTTTCCAATTATGCGTTTTACCTCGATTGGTAGAGCGCAGCGTTAACATCGGGAGGGTGGAGAGGTTCAAATCCGTTTTTTTTACTCAATAACACAGTGCGGCTCCGGGGCACGTGGGTTGTCAGCCTTTCCGTGCGCACCCTGTGATGGCGTGCACTCACTGAATGTTTCATCAGGGCAGACGAGGGAGAGTTTGGGACCGACTGACTGATACGATCGCACAAGCAGCAGGACTCGGTTGGAAAGTTTGGAGCAAACATTTTTAATCCGATTGTGTTGTTGTTTCGTTCGTCGCTCGGGATCGATCCCCCAGTCATTGTATGAGCAATGGGTGCAACTTTTGGGTGCCCTATTCGCCCAAAAATGTGATTACCCACACAACCCTTTCAATGGCATTTACCAGGAAATGATGGGTGGCAAATGGGAAGGAATTGATCAAACAACTTTTAAGCTAACTCCTTCTAAGGACGCGGTGCATTCCAGCACAGCAGCGTATATCCAGACAAATGGAAAGCAATACTGCAGGCATGGAAAGCGGGCTGGCCCCCAAGCCTTGTGCTAACACCGTTGGCCCATCATTTGATTTACTATCGGTTAATCAATGAGGTTCAGGAGGACTCCACTTGATCCAACCCCTCAAATCCATAACAAGTATGGAGTCGATACAAATGATCTCCAGCGCAATGCGCTGAAAAGAAAACATCCACCACGGGAATAAACGAACTCGCCCCAGAATTCAGGGCGGTCCGAAAAAACGCAGCTGCCCAGCGGGTCCAAACGCAAACTCTTAAACCCTGACCAGCGAAGAGTTAACCGCCATTGAATGTATCCGATCTCCTCGGGATATACATCGCCTTTTCCATCCTAAAAGAACAACAACAACCTTCATCCTGCATCCTACGAAATAACCCCTGTTCGTCCTTCAACAACAAAGCAACGAAAGGCCCACGCATTCTCCATTCACGGTCCCTATAACTCATCTCGCTGGGAGAGAACTTCAATGGGCTTCTTGCCTACCGGGGGGGGGGGAGGGAACACAAGCCCCTGTGCCTCTCCTCCTCTCCACTGATCCCCCCTGGAGATCTATAAGCACCAGGAGGTAGAAGACTGGGAGAAATACTCCATGCCTGCAACACACACACACACAAAACCCCTCGCTTAATTACTAGTAGCAGAAAAATAAATGTTTAGAACACATTCGCCACGCCGGGGAGTGGAAGAAAAGAGATGGGGGGAGGGGAGGGGAGAAGTGGGAGAGGGAGTTGAGAAGGGGGGGGAGGGGAGGGAGGAGAAAAAGACGAGGGAGAGAGAAAGGAGGGAGAAAAGCTGGAGAGAGGAACGCAAGGGAGAGAGAGGGAAGAGGGAGGGGTATGCCCGATAAAAGGCCAACCCCCACTCCTCCTCCTCCTCCTCCCCCTCCTTCGAAATCCCAGGAAGCCATCATAATTAGTACACTTTTTTCCTGCTGAAGGGAAGTTAGTGGAGGTGGTGTGTGTGTGTGTGTGTGTGTGTGTGTGTGTGTGCGTGTCGGGAAGAGAAAAGCACAACAGCATATACTTATTTTCTTCTCATTAAAAGGAGGACTCAAATCAACGCGCCACAAGCCCCAGCCTGCTGTGTCTCCTTAGCTGCTGCTGTTGCTGTTGTTGTCGGGGAGTTTGGAAGCGTGGGCAGGCTAGCGCTCCGCGGCGGCGGCGGCGGCGTAGCTACGTTAGCCTAGCGGGGAGCTACGCTGATGACTAATCCCAAGCAGCCAACACGGGGGGACGGGAGGCGGGTGAAAATGGAGGAGGTGGTGTTGGGAGGTGGAGCAGACAGAGTTGGAGCTGGCAGGGGGTGCAGTGGTCGTAGAACCACTTGGCTTCTGGGGGAAGAGGGCCACATGAAGGGGGGGGCCTGGAAGAGACGAAGTACCCGGTCGACTCAGGTCGTGTCCACACCGACTGCGTTGGATGAAGCGAAAAAGCACCGATTTTTCATCCGTCCGAAGTTTTTCGGCAATACAAGTGCACACTTTCCCTCATCCTTCACGGATCACGACAAATATACGTCCGCAGTACAAGTCATACAAGTTTTGCTCATCCTTACTGTAATGGAACTGAACGGCAAGCTACTCCGATCCCCGGCTCCTCCTAGATGAGCGTCGAGGTGTAACTGCTCCTGACGAGCTGGCTGTCGCCCTGCGTGGTTGACTCCGCCGTCGGTGTGTGAACGTGTGAATGAATGGTTGTAATTCTTCGATAAAAGCGTCAGCGGAATCCCCTAAATGTAAATGTAAAATGCAATGTTTTGGTGGTGGGTATTTTCATCCACGTTGGATACCACTTTCAAAAAGCCCTGTTTAACGTTGTTGGAACGGCAGCCTAGTGCGATCGGTGGGCCTAAACAGAGAAAAGCAAGACCCGTGTTCAGATGTTTCCGGCGTCTAGCGGAGAGGCCGCTGCACCCAGCTGGGAGAGTGGCTGCATTGACCTTGGTACGCTGTCTCCATACCGTTGAGAGGCTTCTTTCTCCCTGAGCCCCCCCTACTCTGGGAAGCAATCGAGACAACAATGCTGATATAAGGGGAACATGTGTATGTTTGCGCCAATGCACATAAATGTCCTCAGAGTTCGCTTGATTCATGAACTGAATTCGAATGTGTACCAGGGGAATGGGTGTACGATTTGAAAGACATGAACGGACGCTCAATGTCTACAGTTTGTGTACCGGAGGGATTTTAAGGTGAAGCTCTGTGAAACTTTGTCAAGGGGGGGAAGGGTCAGGACTGCACACTTCATTCGACCCACATCCAATGTGCGATTGGGTGCATGTGTGCGTTGACCTTGGCAATTGCTCTCATTGATTTTATTTTAGTTGCATCTTCAAGAGAATGGCCCCGATCCAAGTTCAACTGCCAAAATCCTTTTGAATTGTTGTTTACGAACACCGCTACATCTTTAAAACCGAGGACTATAAACTGATTATAAAGTGAACAATTCACGAGTTTCAAACTGCAGAGAAGAGGCAGAGCCTGAGTAGATATGTATGCACAATACTGCACAGAGACAAGCTCTCCCCATACACAAATTCAAGCGTTGTGTTCAATGTCCATCTGAGTTTTAGATGCAGGAAGTGCCTGCAGACTCTCGCTCCACACAGAGTGCTCTACGGTCACGCTACAAATTAGACAAACAGATGCAACTGAGAGGCAATTACATCAGGGACAGTTAAACGGCCTTTACTTTCTTACTTCTTGTGCTCCTGCCAGATATACTTCCCTTGACGCACAGACCACAGGATGCTAGCCACATACTTTAGTGGTGCAAAGAACCCAACTCTGCAAGGCTATGTAGAGGCGTTAAAACACATCTTCGCTAACACTAGTCTGATAACCTCAGAGGTCATTGCTTTTTATTTCTTTAACCGCTTTGATTTGTTGCAGTGCATAGAATAGTAATAATAATAGTAATTCACTGAATTTATATTGCAAAGCATCCAAAGAGCTTTACACAGGGAGCGTTTGTGTGTATTTGTGTGTGCGTTTCTGTGCGTACATTTTCGTGCGTGTTTGTGTGTTTGTATTTTTTTGTGTGTGTGTGAGTGGGAGAGAGGGGGTTATGACACCTTGTCGACCACACAGAGGATTAAGCAACATCAATCAATGAATCAATGAAGTGGGCTAACTAAGGACAGGCCTACTGAGCGGCAGGGAGGAGCCCAGTGCTGCTCCTGGCCACTCTGGAACAGGAGTCGTGCAGCCATTACGGCTGCTACACAGTACACTGGCCCAACCGTTGGCCATCTGAAACGTTTGGGGAGAATCGGACGCGTGCGGGAACAAATCTGGTCAGTGTGTTCAGCTGTGTTGGAAGCTTTTGGAACCGTGCGGACGGCGTCTGGTCCGATTCAACAAAGTCTGAGGTCGTTGACGGTCTGAGGATTTGAGCCGTCGGATACTCTGATTGGTTGTGTGCACATTGCTGTGGCAACGGAGCAATGTGCTAGAGGCAATCACGGTCCGATACAGGCAGTTGGCCGTTGGTTTGAGTCTGGGCGGTGGGTAGGCCTCTTAATGAATCCCCAAAGTTTGAGGTGGTTGGCGATGCTCTTAAAATTATTATTAATACGCTAAAACTGCCAAATGTCAAATAACATATTACAAATTCACACAGCACTTTAAAATATGTACCAAAATGGTTTGTAATAATAACTACCTGCCAGGCTTTTACCAAAAAATTACAAGCAATTAATGGGAAACAAAGAAGAGAGCTGAGATTTTTGGACATTAGTGATTACTGGAAACTGAAAACCATTCATTGAACTTCAATACATCACTTTCCCAAGAAGATGGATCTTGCCCCTTTAAAGAGTTGTGTGCGTGTCTGTGTGTGTGTGTGTATGTGTGTGTGTAAGTTGTTGTTGTTGTTGTTGTGTGATTGAATGTATTCAACCATTAGACTTGGTGGCTGTGATGCACTCACTCAGCTGAATGCATCACTAACAGCTAACAGCCCCCCGCTGCTCGCAGGCTTTTAAACCCAGCCGAAGCTTTGCGCTTCTGCATTTTAATAGAGAACTTTGAATGGAGTGAAGGAATGGGAGGGGGGTGGGTGGTGGTGTGTGTGGGGGGGGGGGGGGGAGATGGGTTCTGCGGCGGTGGGAGTGGGGGGGGAGGCACAAGAAGAAAAAAGGAATCCAAATATTTTCAGACGAAAGCGCAAAAGTAACCACGAAAATACCCGTGTGCCTGACCGGGAGGTTGGGGTGGGGGGGGGGTTGGGAGGGATGGGGGGCTCCTGGGAACAGGGTGGAGGGGGGGGGGGGGGGGGGGGGGGGGGTGTGTGCTCAACGTGTCAAAAGAATCGCTGTAGGCAAGGCGAGGCCGTGTCCAGAGATGTGGGCCATTCAAGACGCGCGAGAAAAGAGGGGTCCGAGAAGCCAAATCCGACATCTTAATTACTTTCCTTTGCAGTGGCTGAAAACGTGCCGCTGAATAGGTTCAATTATGGTACATCGGGGGCCACGGCGCTGGCCTTGTGCTGGGCACTCACCGCTCGCTCAATGACGCTAACATCCGTAATCATCATTCCGCGCTCGGCGCGTGCAGTCGCCGAGACCCAAGTCGACGAGGGAAGACTAATCATGTTTCGGAGGGAGAGGGGGTGGGATGCGGGGGGGGGGGGGGGGGGGGGGGTTGGGCCTTGAAAACCAGGTGGGTAAGGTGTGTGTGTGTGTTTGTGTGTTTGAAAATCAAATCAAAAAATACACATGATGTGTGGAAATGAAGTATTTCACTTTGATAAAAGAAGAATGGCAGTTGAGATCAGATGATCACCCAGAGGTGTGGAGCTCAGCCTTGGTATTTCATGCCACACGATGAAGGAATATGAAAGAAAGGTGTGTCGTTCCCGCGCAAGGTTTTTCCAACCTTTGAAATGTGCACCACTCCAAGACCGTGAATCCTCCCGTCGGAGGCCCAGTAGATCACCACGAGATACCCCTAAGGAGAACCGGAGGAGCCCCAACTAAATATTTAACTTCAGCCCACACTGAACACAACCCCTGGGAAGATCTACCCGAGAATAGGAGAAGTTGGCAACCAGGTGGGGGACATGCCGCTATTGACGGAAAAAACACCAATGAGATCGAGATTCCGGGGGAGAAAATAAAACCTCATAAATTTGTCATAAATAAAACATACGAGTGCGGCATTTCGGTACACTCCCAGCGAGAGAGTCCCCGGAGACAGCGCGAGGCTGTGCGTGAACCCGTACTTAGTGCTGTAAAAGGGGGTTATGGCTCAGCAGCGTCACTGCTGGTACCCTAGACTGCATCGCCGTATCCAGTCCCACATCCAGCATCGCCTCCCTCCTCTTTAAAAATTCATTAATTTTCCAACAGAAATAGATGAAAGGAACCAACAACGCCAACCTTAAAAAGTTAGTGGGCTTGGTGAATAGCATTAATAATGGAAACACGCCCTTGGAAACCTTTAGGCCCTTTCACTTGGGCTCGGGCTTTGTAGAGCTTTCTAATGGGGAGTCATTTACATTTCTTTGGTTTCTTTTTTTGCTGTTTTTACATGTAGGCTATTGCAACTTTTGGATGGTTGTTTCAGAATTACGTTGTTTTAAATGCAAATTGGTTAGAAATGGTTTTGTCGTTAAAAGCGATGTGATGTGATGCAGGGTTTCGGGGGAGAAACGCAGGCTTTCGCACACAAAGTTCACGCTTTCTGGCACTCAAGCGGTGAGGTTTGCCACCGGCCTCGCCGGCACGGAGCATGCGGAGGACGACAGGTTCCTCTCTGAAAGTGATCATCCCTCCATTTCATCTGTTACATCTCTCGCCCTCAAATCAGGGAAATGCCTTTCGAACGGAATCAAAGCTGGATTTTGTTTGACAAGATGAAAGGATTTACTTTATTTGATTCCAGATGATGTGCTCTTTTCTGTGGCCTGTAGGAAGATTACAGTAACCTGGAGCACTCACTGGAACCAAAGCAAACTAAAAATAAAGAGGGAGGGAGCGATAGAGGGACAACAAGAGGAGAAAAGAGAGAGAGAGAGAGAGAGAGAGAGAGAGAGAGAGAGAGAGAGAGAGAGAGAGAGAGAGAGAGAGAGAGAGAGAGAGAGGGAAAGAGCGAGAGAGAGGGACAGAGAGAGAGAGACAGAGAGACAGAGAGACAGAGAGACAGAGAGACAGAGAGAGAGAGAGAGAGAGAGAGAGAGGGAAAGAGCGAGAGAGAGGGACAGAGAGAGAGAGTGAAAAAATAGGTATCTATTCCAAGTCTCCTTTTCACTCTGTGATGAAGGGTATTTTAAGGTAGTGAGTGTACTGAATCATGGAATAATCTGATTAGTGACTTTTGTGTCTGAGGGATTCTAGCTACTGCAACTCATATCAAATATCCAGAGCACTAACCCTATTCTTGATTATTCAAATATCGTTTTAGGACTCATTTTACAGACTATATCAGATTGTGCATTTTAAGGTGATGTATATGATATCCATTTTAATCCAACTATAAGATTCGATTTTCCTGTAGATCCAAATTCCTCATTTGGTAAGGACATTACTTTAGCTCTATCAGCACTAAATAATAAAACTTATCACCTACATGGCCGCAATTTATTGTCTCTCATATTAGATTGTTTTGTCGCTTGGATTTATCATAGGATACATATTCTACTTTTCTATACATTTCATGTGGATTTTTCTAGACTTTAAACCTGAGAGCCATCTTGAAATAATAAAGTCACCAATGAACACATGACATCAGGCTAGCAGTTACAAAGTCTAGGTAAGTAATGACTATCTAGAAAATAGATATTTTGAAATCAGGAATTATGAATATATGAACCAGAAAACCGGCGCATGTACTCGCATATTATATATATATATATATATATATATATATATATATATACATATACAGACAAACAAACAGGTTTGAACATTATTCCAGGTAATAGCATTCACATGCAGAGGTGAGCCTGAGTCTGTTGACTCGGATAAAGACTATGGCTGAGGCGGGTGAATATGTTATTCACCGCACGGACCACAAACTGGAGTCAGTGGCTTGGAGCTGTGATCTTATATATCTCAGTATAATATTGTTTTCTGGAGTTTTTATGTTGCAATAAAGACCACTCAGGCGGGTACAGAGTGCATCACCTGTCGAGATGTATTACTACACACCCATGAAAAGGTTGAAATATAAATATTGAGACATCAAACTCCGTTATAATTGTTTTGTTATTCTTCATAGGAGCTATGAAAATGCCTTTTGTATGCCGGAATACTGTAATACTCGTTGTCAATCCTTTCTCTTGTATTTACTCCAGTTTGGTATTGGGTAACTGCATCGATTTAACCCAATTTTGATATAACTCTGTTTGGTAAATCATACTATATGAATATGAAGCAAAAGGATAAAGAATCTGCTTGACACTATCTTTAACTCATCAATTTTGCAAATAGATTATTGATTGTGATGAATATGGGGGCAGACAACCCTAAATGACGATGAATGACAGAGTGATTCATGCGCTGGCATATGGTTAAGTGGGTCTTTATCAGCGGCAACGCGATTGAAAATTCCTACGGCCCACAAATAGCTGTTAATTCAACTTTCGAAAAAGTCACGAACTCGAAACTCATTTCTTAGCAACGCATTTGATGACATTGACGATAATTACAACGACCTTTCTGATGATAAAACACAAATCAGAACCGGAGAAAAGAAAAAAACATTACGTCCCAGCACGATTCACACAATTCGGCATAAAACATTTTAATGAGGCATTTAGGGGTCTACAAGTGATCTATTGAGAGTGTCTACAATGGCAATCAACACTGAGTGTGGCAGCTGTTCCGCAATTAAAAAGCCAAATTACCCTCAATCAACACCATTTAAGGGCGCGCGTAAATCTCAGCACAAATAATGATGAGAGAAATGTGTTCAGACAGCTCTCATCTTGATAAGAATTAAAGACGCTTCCAAATCAGGGACATCATGATCTCCTCTCGCGCATCGAAATCTTGGTGTCTTTGTTGCACTTCCTTTTATTTTCACTAGGACTACTGTGCTATGGCTTGACAGACACTTTTGTTATTTCCCACCTCAACATCGTTTCATGGCTGTCCAGGTCATAGTTCAGCTGAACTTAAGGTCATAGTTCAACTTTACCTCAGTTTTTTTCTGTTTTATGGTTTGTTTTGTTAGGTCTTTGTTTTATTTCATGAACATGGATAAAAATAAGAAAGATGTGAGGGGCAAGATAGTTAAGTCAACTCCACGCCAAAAGCTACTACTTGGTTCGATCCCAAAAGTCTGCAGTATACCTGTAGGCTTGCTTTAATGCTCCTTACCCCTACCAGCAACTAACCAACATGTTCCTAATTTCCATCGTGTCAGCTTAATAACTATACAGTGAATCCGGAGTCGCAAAACTATTACTTCTACCACATGGATTTAAAACCTCTGGCAGGTTAATCGATTACCTCTGTGTTTACAGTTTATATCCCTTTAAGTTTCATGCATGTTAAAAAACTTTAACATGCATGAAAGTGTGTGTGTGTGTGTGTGTGTGTGTGTGTTTGTGTGTATAATATCGTAATCCTGTAATACTGATTAATAATATATCAGTGTAGTTAAAACGGCCATTAACCATAGCCTGTTTTCCAGCAGTATTGCATCACAGGCCCTGCTTGGTGTTTAGCACTGCCTCACAATGTGAAGAAGTGGGTGCGTCCTCTATTCATTCATAGTAAAGGCACTCAACTGTGCAGAACAGAACATACGGTGGTATATGAACCATCATCAAATAGGACTGTCATACACTACTGAAAAAGAGTGGTAAAAATGATGGGTTACTTACATCACGTCAAAAATGTAATTACAGTCTTTAATACGTTCTTTTCAATTCAACATGTTACGCAAAGGTTTTAAAGCCTCCTCTTTCACCCTGGACTCCATCCACCTTCGAGCTATTCATTCACCGCTCAAAGCCATTCACTAGGATACATTTACAGAGGTGCTGCTTGAGACGGCCAAGGTGCTCCTGAGAGTCGGCCACAGACTACAACTTGAGACGTACGCCATTCGCCAGGATTGACCGACAACAAGGTCATTCTTCACTTCTTCTTCGCTCCAGTTGTGCTCTGAGCCAGAACAGTCTGTATCTCAGGTGCCTTCGCGGATGAGGATCAGCCAACCGAACCCAGAGCTATGGCGAACACAGAGACGATCTCCAATGAAGATAACCTGCCTGGATCCTTCAGGATCCAACACACCCATTCAACAGGGTCTCACCACCCACCCTATATAACCTGCCTTGCTCTATGACTGTTGGTCGCAGACCATGCCATTCTTCTCTGCTACTCCCATCTGCTGGAGTTTAAATCTTTGCGGAGCCAACACCGTTTCCTGTCTTATAACAACAATACTCATGACTCATTCTGTGCTCATTTGCTAAAAGCAGAGTAGGTTATCTTAAATAACCACAGGTACCACACTCCATTACACTGAATCCATGACCATTACGGCGCTCTTGCGTCATGCTTACAGCCAGCTAGCATAACAGCTAGCACAAAACCCACCAGAATCTGGTGCGTTCTTCCATCATTGTCATTTTGAATAGAACCAAACCCATGACCCTGCCTTTAAAAAATTGCATAAAGGTGTATCCAATCAACGCTTAATCAGCAGGTGACCAGGTAACCATATCAGCCAATAAGAGGCTATATTTTCCATCGCAAGTGATAAACCAATAAAGGGATTAATCTAATACAAACAAATGGCGTGGTGTTGGGGTTTGTTTCTCCTTAAATTATGAAGTGCTCTGGAGGTACCCAGGATCTACAGAAGGGCAGATAGCCAACAGGTTCAGTGTTTGCCATTAACACGCAAAAGTGAAAGGTTTAAACTCCACAGTGCATGTTTAAATGTAATACGATTGAACAATCGATACTTACTTTAATGTGTGCGCTAGTAAATACAAGCGGATAAACTGCCATTCTCGGTGGACCCAGGAAATAACTAACATTATTCACTGTCATCATAAAATAAGGCTACTTCAGGCTAAAATCCTAATTTCTAAAGAGTTCTAACTGGTAACCCTAGTCATGTGCTGAGGCTACTTGAGGTTAACTTTTAAAAAATAAGCAATAAAGACAAGAGAAAAACAACTATTAAAAGGCGACACGTTAAGACGAGGAAATAGAGACTGCCAACTATTTGACCTCTGGGTAAAAGGGCTATTAAATTGTGCTATTAAATTCGATTGATGTTATTACAATTCGACTCACATATCAAAGTTTCTAAGCGTACCTAAATGTTCTATTGGCTCAATCTTTAATAGACTTGCTGTGCAGTCGATGGTACGATCATCCGGTTGGATGTCCTCTAAATGAGTCATTACGACGGACTTCCCTAATGCTTCACGGGTCACAGACCGCACAGGGTGCCTCCTAACTCTAATTCTAACCTCATCACTTAACGTATAATAACCGATTACTGAGGGGTCAGTGATCGGCCAGGAGAGAATGTCAAAATTTGCATCCCCCTGCCTCCCGGATCTGCCTCTGCATCGTCGAGACTCCCCCCACCCCTGAGGAACGAATGTGCTCAGACTGAGAAACGAGAGCTGACGTTCACATCCTGATCCCAGCCGCGCTCGCCAACCCCTCCCAGAGGCACCGCTGGAGGCTCCCCACCCACTCTGAGCAGCGCTCAACAAGCCTGCATCACAGCCAGGGGGACAGCGGGGGGGACCCTAGTCAGGGCTTCTTCGGTGACTCCCAGCTTGCAACATTCTGGGACCGGACGGACCCCCATTGTCCGACGTCTCCCCGCAGCCATCCCGGAGCCAGACGCCAGACAACCTTCTCATTAAAGAATCACTTAGATCTGGATGAGAGTGTCTGCTGAATAGAGTTGAAGTAGTACAGGTAGATGTCTGTTTTCTGAAATGGAGCCTTGAGCACCGAACCAATCCCTGTTCCTAAATCGTAATTTACTGTAAGACACTTTCGACGAAAGGCCCCGGCTAAATCACGAAGCGAACCGGCTCTTCACAGCTCCCTAGCAGGCACATCGGGGGGGGGGGGGGGGGGGCAGGACATGTGCGTGACCCGCGGTCCCGAGCCAGACATGCCAGGTCAGAGAATGGCAGAGACCCCCAGTAAAGGACAGTGTCATCTATGACCCTGAGTGAACAACCTGCTGACTGTGTGGGACCCCAGGATCTAGCCTCCTAGCTCAGAGTTAGGGGGCGGTTAACTACCATGGGCAGGGAGGGAGCCTGTGTAATGAAATGAATAACAACGGCATGCTGTTCACGAGGGCGCGGGTGAATGGGCTTTGTTGAGTCAATTGCTGAAAGTTTGGTTCATCTGAGTGTCCTTATCCTCCCTGTTTTGTGTCGTCAATTTTATTCCAAGTTATTAAATAACAATATTGAGTCGACCATACATCATATTGTCGTGCAGCTTTTGATTTTGATTGCTGAATTGATAAATGGATGGACAGGGTGTGTTCGATGGGGATCCAAATACGATATTATTTTGTTTAGTCTGTTAATGCTAAATTGTGGCGGCAAGACCAGCCGACAATCAGCATCCGATCAGATCTCCCACAAACAATTGTATTAATTCTATCAATCATACCGCTGTAATAAAAACTATCCATTAAGGCTTGCTCTGTTGTGTCCCACACACATACACTGTTGAAACCATACAACACACACACACACACACACACACACACACACACACACACACACACACACACAAACTGTGAAAATCCAATAACACACAGACACAGACACAGACACACACACGCACGCACGCACACACACACACACACACACACACACACACACACACACACACACACACACACACACACACACACACACACACACACACTGTGACAATCCTTCTTGATTGCCAATATGTAATTCTAGTGTTCAAATACATGCCCTGAATATTACACATGCATACATATTTACAAACATTCACACACACAAAAACAAACATGCATACACACATATGTATATGTATAGGCCTATATATATATATATATATATATATATATATATATATATATAAATACATACATAGCCTACATAGCTACATACAAACATACATACATACATACATACATACATACATACATACATACATACATACATACATACATACATACATACATACATAAATACACACACACACACACACACACACACACACACACACACACACACACACACACACACACACACACACACACACACACACATTCTACATGTTAATGAGTCTGTCTTGAAAATAGAATAGTGCGCAGCAACTTTGTAAGAAAGCAAAGTTTAAGCTTTTGTCTGCACAAAAACGATCTGCTGCCAAACATATATAGAATAGTCCAATATGCTAAATTTCAGTCCAATAGTTAGCCTTTGCATTGCAATAGTGTCACTTCAAAGAGTGCCCACAGTTGCACGAGTCATCGGCGATACGCATGTATTATGGCACGTTGTGAAAGCCTGCCTATGAAACTTGAATCATCGGTGTAAAAAGTAGCCTCCTACATGTGACATAATTCAATCATTACGGCCATAGTTTCGTTACGGCCCCATGCATCTATAAAAGAAAACTTAGGAAAAAATAAGTTTATATTTGATACAAAACTAGTACCCGCGTTATTACCATTCATATTGGAAGAGAGACAACTTGTCACGGCCTGTATTAATTAAACGTCGAGCCCGAGATAATGTGTTCCTATTGAGAGAAATGTTACCCAAAATGATGATATCGGCATTTCAAACCCCTTCAATAAAGGCTGCTTACCCTCTTAGGTTAGTATGAACCGGCAATTTTCTTCAGGTACAGCGGTTCCAGACGCCTGCTCTACACTTGAGAATTCCCATTCGAAGACAAAGATTCACCAGCGTTATACGGTGCCGTGGCTCGAGCTGATTGCAAGTGGCTCTAAAGACGTCTAATTGGTCAGTCGTGCGGTCATTTAGGTATCATGACAGGCAGACTTGACCCGCTATTCGGATTTGCGCTCAATCACAAAATCCCGGGTGCATCTACTCCGCTCTCGAGCTAAACCACCGGAACTACTTACAATGCCAGCCGGAGCACGTTGAAGATGAATTCATGCACCACAAAGGGGGGCGGGTGGTGGGGGTGAGGGGTTTATGAAATCATATTGACTTAACTAGTTCCTAATTTTAATATTTAATGTGTGGTACTGCAATGATATGCGGTGATTTACATCCAGTGCACAGAGACTTGCTGTCACTTCATATAAAAATATACACACTATATGTTTATATCCACATAATTAAAATTTACATTTTGCCTACATTCATACATCCATTCAAACATACGTACATACATGCATGCAAACATACACACACACACACACACACACACACACACACACACACACACACACACACACACACACACACACACACACACACACACACACACACACACACACACACACACATATTTATATGTATATACATGCAGCAAATATACATACATTCTCAATACTTATTCAAAGAACACTGTCAAAATTGTGCAACACTGGAATGAATGGATCAAACCAGTTATTAAGCATGTCCTTTACATTTAATGCTATAGTACTCCCTGTGTAGTTCAGGTTCAGCTAATGCAAATGTTTTAGTCAGGAGTGAACAGCCACATCAGATATGATAAACAGGCATATCGATATCATAGGCCCTAATCCAGGCAATTCCATAACGAGCACTGAGCAACAAAGTTAATCATTCAGTTAAACGATTTTTTAACAGAAAAATTATTCAGTGTATTACCTAAAATATATATATATATATATATATAGTTTAGCTTATAGTTTTACAGTAGATAATAACTGTTATTTTCATGTCAAGGTCTTTTATTTTAACATTTTAAGTAGATTTTAGATCAGATTAGCTCATCCCTGCAAACCCAAATTTGCAAGATCCTAGCATAGCTATAAATGTCTGATGATTGGAAAAAACCTATAAACCTCGCTCTCGCTAATGTTTCAGCGGAATATGAATATAACTCAATGCTGCCTCCAAGAGGTTGTAAGCATCCATTACATCCATATTTAATTTTAATTATCCCTCCGTCAAGAGAATTTCAGCAACATTAGAATAGGCCGAGTTTCATTTGTTACATACAATTATAGATTCGTTTAGGGAAGTTGTGAGTCAGGATTCGTACGTATGAATTGAATATTGTTGTCAAAATAATAATATGGTGGTATTTGTATGTGTCAGAGTAACTTTCTCCTTTCAAGGAGAAAGTCCTTTTAATTAACTCCTTTATTAATATTGCATTACTTGCAAGAGAATGTCTACTTTGTAAACAACCCTATAACTAATTGCGGTCTAAGAAACTAACGCTAGAGGTCGCACTCAACTAATCACAGCTGGGTAACGATGCATCCCGACTCCCTTGCGTTCTGGCAGACAGCCTCGAGCACAGATGGCAAACTAATTCCTCCTACCAAACATTTATCGTATTCTATTCAACTGTTGTATTCTATTCAATTATTCTATTTTCTCATTGAAGTTAGGGTATTTTTCAACTTGCACAGCCTATATCATTCACAGTTCTTATAACTTAATGTGTAATATTGCTAATACATGTTTGGTTTTGTTTCTGTTTGCTTTATATCTTTTATTGACCAATCTCACCACTTTCCTTAAATGTGCAAATATATTTGAAACTGAAATAAAATAATTCCGAAACTTGTTCATATCAATTTATACTTGCCTATATCAAGCTGCCATTTGTTTTTATTTTATATATATTATTTCTATAATGCCTAGAAATTGTGATCATTATGGGAAATTGCTGAGCAAATTGGCACGAGAACAAGTGTATCGACATAGGCCTTGACAAGAAATCATATTGCATGGTATTATGGCAATGTCACTCAATCATTTCTACTGGGTTATAACATAACTTCAGGTAGGCCTATAATATAAAGGGTACACCACACAATGATCAGGTGTGTGTGTCTGAGTGTGTGTGTGTGTGTGTGTGTGTGTGTGTGTGTGTGTGTGTGTGTGTGTGTGTGTGTGTGTGTGTGTGTGTGTGTGTGTGTGTGTGTGTGTGTGTGTGTGTGTGTGTGTCCCCGCCCTCGGAGCGTTCTGATTGGGCAGGGAAACTGGCGCGGTTGTTTTTGCACACGACAGCTCGGGCTCATCTGGAGCCTGCGCTCGACCAAACCAAAGCTTAAGAAAGGGTTACTGGTTTTATGGCTGGTCTCGTGACTCGTGGCTCAGAATAAGCCGAATTGCCGATATCGATACCAATACTTTTTAAATGAAAGTGGCATATGTATTTTCATGCTGGGGAGAGCAGTGTGTAATGATTTATGAGGTAAATGTATAATCAAAACGCTAAATCTGAATACTTCGTCATGACTACAGAACGATATGCCAAAGGTTAGCAATACTTTAATGGCACCCAGTGCAACTTTCGAGGCTTAAAAATAAACATTCAATTTCTAGTCTTTTTTACACGTAGTAAGTTTCAATAACTCCATACCATTACATACCGACATTTAAGCAGCAAAGATGAGACGTCGTTGTGTGGTGAGAACTGATACAAAATCGATAACAACAACAATGCCGCCATTTTCTTTATTTTTTGTAACCTACAATAAATAAAGCAGGCTTCCAGTCAATGGAAAAATGGCTTCTCCCCACCGGCGATTGTTGTTGTTTACGATTTTCTATCAGTTCTCACCACACAACGACGTCTCATCTTTGCTCCTTGAATGTCGATATGTAATGGTATGGAGTTATTGAAACTTACTACGTGTAAAAAATACTAGAAATTGAATGTTTATTTTTCATTGAATGTTTACATAAAGTTGCACTGGGTGCCTTTAAAGTGAGGGGTAGAATGTCTCTGCCACCTGTGAGACTTGTTTCGATTCCAAACTGAAGCATGTCTGTATCTGCCTTCCACTTAAGGCATGTTAAAACACGTGACCGTTTTTAAAGGCAAAAATATATATTGTTTATATTATTGTAAATTGAAGATGCAAACACACTTATTTTTTTGAAAACAAACCAAGAAAAACTGCTGCAACCAACTTCATGGGGGTAACTGATGGAGAATACGTTTTTGATAGAGTAAAATAACCGTCACTATAGGGCTGCACGATTCATGATCAAATGAGAAAAGATTTGTTATAAATAAAAAAAAAATTGCACTAATTTACCTGAGGAAGAAAATGTAACAAAATATATGATTGGGTCTGATACAGGACAACAGAAACGGAACAAGCTTAAATGCAACTTCGTGATTCAGCCTGAACATAAAAAGTATCCACTTCAGTCTCTTGTCTTCACTTTTAGGCCTACTTGCACAACCTTGAACAATTATAACAGCATTTCTAAAGAGGAAATTACAGCATGAATGCAGAGGTGTTTCCTTGTGCGGCATTTTTCAACAATACGTTTGATGAAAAGACGGATGGATTCAACACTCAACCTATTGCCTTTAATGATCCGACCTCTCCCCAAATATATTTTGTATTTAGAGGATTCAATTATAATGGAGTCACCTAAAAGCTTTACTTCACACCTCGCGGTGCCGGTGAGATGTGTGCAAGCAAACTCTTATGGTTATAATCTTTATGAGAGGTATGTGATTCATCATACGCAAGAATATTAACTGCCATGATACTGGCCACGCAACAAAGTCGACGACCCAAACAGGACTTTATTGCTACATGTTCTTGTTCCCTCAGAAGTACAGACGCCGAAAAACAAACCTACAGAAAGAGTATCGAGGGCCTCACTGTTACCAGACATTAAACTACTAGCCTTTTTTTTCTTCTTCTTCTTCTTTTTTTTTTTTTTTTTACATATTAACAGGGTTTATTGTAATGATTATTGGCTTACACAAAGAATCCTGAATACTCTGTCGCTTGGGCATTGGAGACAGGCGTTGGTACTCGTCAATCCTCCTTGTGCTGCCCGGTCTGAACCGGTTCGGAAAACGCGCGCACTCGTGTGAAAGCGTGCTGCATTTTTTATCTCGTGCACAGATTCACTGCCTCGACTCCCGCGCCCTCCCTTCGGCCCGAACAATACCCATTGGCTCACGTGCACGGGTTTTGTCCACACCTTCCCTTTTCGGATTGGACCGAGGGGGGGCGAAGGCGTTTACGTGCGTATATAGTTGCGATCCCTGTTTCCAATCCGCCCATACCATTGGAGGGTTGTTGACGGCGCGAGAGCGCGGAGAAGTGGAGTTGTAATCCAAAGCGCGTTCCAGAGACATTTACGGCGTACACTTTTCAGCACCTTGGATAGCATCCAAAGGAAGTTAGGAAATATCGGCATTTTCATTGTAATTTATTCACCACATTCTTGTGGTCTCTCAATCTGCCAGTCAGCAGGGTAAACCGGTCAACTTTTTGGAGAGTTTCCAGGCGACGGGACAGTGGCTACTATAACGTCTAGCTCTGGTTGCTTTGCCCCTGTGGGCAAATGTGCTAGTTGTCGCCTCTGCATCGATGGAGAGTTGTATTCGGCAGAACAGATTACGCGCCCCCTACTGAAACATCGAGCGACCACTACCGACGGATTCGCGCCGTGCACCTATACGCCTGCGAATGACATGAAAATAGAGTGTGTAACGAAACGTGGTGATTCCAGCTAGCGCGATCCGACCAGCTGCAGCCGAGCGGTAGTGGTGGTGGGCAGGTCCAGCTCGTCAGTGCAGCTAGCTGTTGCTCTCCATTGTGTGAACCCCCGGCCGCTGTCGGATCCCGCGCTGCTGCTGCTGCTGCTGCCGCTGCCGCTGCTGCTAGCGCTGCCGCTGCCGCTGCCGCTGCTGCTGCACAACAACTCGGGTGGCTGTAAAGACGCGCTATCTCACCGTCGGGTTTCAAGCTCGGTTCCACTACATCACATCAGTATGTGTTCTCGGGTTTGGTTCGTGACCGACCGCCGTATCCACCAGGAGTACCCTCAGGTCCAGATCCTCCGGGCGCTGAAAGAGCGATGTGTGGAGGAGGATGTTGAATTCCGCTCCCTTCTCATGGACCAGATCGTCCTCACTATCAGCGAAGGGAACCTAGGCAAGTATCTTAGATTAATCGCCCGAATGTTGTGTGATTTATAAGAAATGTAAAATCGCTTTTTGGTTTTGGGTTTGGTTGATTCACTCGATACACTCATCACGTCGTTATAGGCTATTGCATTGGGAGAGGCTAACGGCTAACGGGCATTGTTTGGTAGCTGGAGGCGGCTAGCCCCACCAGGGAAGCTAAGCTAAGTGTGACGGTGACCGCCTAACCCACTTTCTCGTCTCCTCGCTTCGAGACGGTGTGTGTGTATGTGTGTATGGGTTGGTGTGGATGGATGCTGGCTAGGCGAGGCAGCTCAACACATGCAGTACGCGTACTGCTGACCGATCTGTAGCTGTGTGTTTATAATGGGCAGGCCCACGTATAACGAACACAATACACATATTGCAATACGGTGACAGCTGGATTTAGTTGGCTTTTATTTATAACGGTTGGTAATAAAGATATACATTTTTTTTTCTCATTTAAATGAATAAGTCGGCTGATATACATTTTAAAGAGCCACTATGATTTAAATATTGTTGTGTTTATAACACCGTTATTGCAGAAGATGCCACGTGTAAAGGAGGCGAACATGACGGCACATGAAGACGAGCAGCTGTGCTTATTGCCATTCGACGTCGCTATGTTTATGTTCATTTTGCGGACCAACAACGCCACATAATTGCGAGGCTATTTGTAATATTGCGGTGATACCCGATGGCGTCGTAATGACTCGAGTGGTCGATAAAGTAGGAACTCATGACAAACAGACGCGCACAGAATTTACCAGACAGGTGTGAGGTACGGCCTTTCTTGAGCCTAATGAAAGGTGTCTGAGATTAGCGTTGCTGATTCACTTTGGTTGGTGGGGAAAAACACATTTACAGATTGCTGTAGACATTAGATTAGGGCAAGTATCGCTTGTAATAAATGTCTCTATCTATGTAATAGCTTTAGTCTGACACTAATCATAGGCTTATCATCAGTGATGCAATACACATTGTGCTGTAATTACCGGTATGTTTCACACTAAGAGAGATCGCCAAGCACACTGTAAGATGTGTAATAACGAGTTGCTGTACGTTTTTATGGTGTTATGGCTGTACGTCTTTTGTTACACTGCCCAGTGCCATGGCGTTAATTAATTGTTGATTGTAGGCTTAAATGTGTTTACAATGCGAACTTACTCAAGCAGGAGCCAATAAGAAGGGGGAACACTGACCTACATAGCTAGGTAGGTAGGCAGCTAGACCTGTGGGATCGAGGGAGTCACAACAGGCACAGGGCAGTTAGCCTGAACTCTAATCCATGTTGACCACACTCAAGGCTCTCCCTGCCAGAGCCAAGGGCAAAGGAGGTATCGTTTTGGGTTAGGGTTATGGAAATATGCATATCGTCACCATTTGGAGCTAATATTTGCCTACTCCTTTAAGCGAGAGGCCAGGTATTAAAAAAAAAAATGAATATTTGTAAACAAACAACTCTTCACATCACTGGGAAGGGATCCATTTCACATATTGCTACTTCAGTGACCCACTCAGGCTAAAGTCCATCCTGTGAGGAAGTTAATGAGTTTGCCATGTCCCCAATGTGCACTCACACACACGCGAGCACGCACACACACGAAGAGTGGCAATCAGCCAATCAGGTTTGGGAACGCATTTCTAGCCCCAAGATGTGTGTTCAAGGGATGTGCAAAAAAAGACCAGAAGGCAGGCTAGGAACAAATGACTACATTTCCTTGCAGTCCTATCAGACACCACCAGGCAAGCTTTAGAGCCCTTTCTCATAAATATACCAGCAGCAGAGGATTGAACATCGAATTAGGTATTAGAAAGCACTTTAGGGATTTAGACATTTAAGTATTTACACATTTGATAAAACAAGTATCTGTGGATTTCTCCACATTTTCACTCTAATGCTAATTTAGTGTGTGATTTGGTACAATCTAATGAATGAGGGATTTATTTTTAAGATCTCGGTAAGGAGACGGTGTCTTGTGTCGTCTAGTTAGAGGGAGCTGTTTCCATAAGAAGCAGGTATTGGAGAGGTGGTGTTTAGGAACCTGGAGGAGAAATCGATCATAACATCTCAAGCTTTTTATTAAGGTTGTAAGACGATTCCAACACAAACCGGGCTCACGTCTGGGAGTTTCAATTGAGATCACCTTTAGAAAACACAGCTGGTGGTTTTATTCAAGCAAAACAGTGGCAACCATTTTATTACTTGGACGTGCACCAAAACAATGCGACTTTTATAGAAGGTCCGGACTAAGAGACCAATTGATGCACCATTGCACTGGCAGTGATTATACTAGCTACACGCTTTATACAGCTGAATGTAGGGGGGTTTCAATGCTAGTGTGCCTAGCTTCTGCTCAAACTATGACCTCATGTGTTTGTATTTACTCTGCGCCAGCAAGGAACATAGAAGAGTTGTTGTTAACCAAAGGCAAAACTACTCATTGTTTTTGATCCCATGTTAATGGCAAAGAGATGCAATTCACTGATCACAGGAATGTGGATGTCGGTTTTCTGTGGCTATTTGTGCAGGGTAATGGTCACGACATCCACATTGTTATTTCTCTGTAAGAAAGTAGCCAATTCAAGTTTATTTATATGGCACTCACCGACAAAGATCACACAGTGCTTCACCAGCATAAAATACACTGCAAACACAGAAAAATGGTAATAAGACATCAAATACTATGCAACCAGCATAATACTAGCCAAAAGCCTGTCTGAATAGATGAGCATTTTGCTTTAAAGTGTCCACAGAGTACAGTGCAGACAACAGTGTGTAGAAGGAGTGTGTGTATTGTTGCAGAGAAAACCATTGCCCTAAAATTTCTACTGTTGTCCACAAAGTGAGTGAGAGAGGGATTACAGTCATCCCTAGAGAACAGAGGCACATATGGTGTAGCAGGGTTAGAATCAATTTTGTTAATATTGTTAGTAATATAAGTTGCTAAGGATTTATTTTACTGGAGGAGATTAGGTTGGTAAAAGAGTAAGCTCTGACATCCTCAACCATGTGGTTCAAAGCAGATAAGGTATTTTAGTTGCAGACGTTGGACTTCGAGATTCTTGTGATATTTACGCCTGTGTGATATATACGCCTGAAACAACGGATGGTGTCTTTCATCGACGGGGAGGAGATACAGAGTAGGCCAATCTTGATTTAACAGGAACCACACTTTCCAGATCTGCAGAGCATTTCAAATGAAACGACTGCAACAAAATACCATATTGTTACACATTATAACCCGGCCTCTATCAAACGCTGAGAAGTTCTTAACCGCAAGCTTGTTTACGATCGAGCGAGCTGCTCGCGTGGCAGGCGGGGTTCTGGGTTGAAAACAACATAAAATAAAATGCATTCAAGATCATTGGCAAACAGCTCTTCTGAGCAGATACCATCAATACTCAGGCCATGGGTTGAGACCAAGCATCTCTCTAGGCGCGTTCACTGGAGTCGCGGTTGGACACCGTGCGTGTCACTAGGTCCAGCTCTGTGTTCTCCAGCATGGAAATTTTAAAATAATGTAAGAGTCACACATGGTGTCTGAGGCGTCTCAAGTGAAAGCGCCTTTACTGTGCGACCTGTCACATGGTGTGTTGCGCTAAGTGACTCAGTGAGTATGTATTATCATAAAAATCCATTTTAAAATCACCACCAATGATGAATGAATCACTGAAAGTGAAATCTGAGGGACAATCTTATTGTCTTATTGATAGAGCCCTTATTTCTTATCTACGATAAGAAATGATGCTTGAATGTCCCAGCAAGGTCAATATGTTGTGGTCACCGGCATTCTTGAGAATCCTAGGATCCACTGAATGCTGAGGTTTGATCCAATATTAAGCACAGGTTACTTACTAATGGGGAAGAGAAACAAGACGCACACACACGCAAACGCACGCACACTGTTACACACAAGAGTTCATTGGGAACTTCTGGCTTGCTGCTGTGACTGTAAGATGAAATGAAACTGTTGAAACAAAAGTCAACCAGACCATACAAAAAACATGGAGGATACAAAACCCAGCGCCCGGCCCGCCTCTTTGTGTTCCATTGACTGAAACGGTCATGAGGGCTGTTTTTATTTTTTTCACTGAACGTTTTCAAATGGTCATGTGACCGGCGACGGCAGCGCGAGTGAATAACGACTCTGCCGAAACAGAACCGGCAGCGATTCACACGTCCGCCCCACCGACCTACCGTTTGTTCCTCTGGAGACGAGAGAGCCGAGCACAGACAATGAATACGTTCCCATCTTAAGCCCCCTCCTCCAACCCCCCCCCCCCCCCCTCCCTCCACACACACAGCAACCATCCGGCCCCCCCCGGCTCAAACAGTATCACAACTCGTTGGTCGCCCACGAGCTGCAGTCTGGTCAGGCACTGAATGGGGAATACTGTGATCTCTCTGATTCAGCAGAAGCAACAAGGAGCCGTGTGGGTCGTTGGAGGGGGTGGGGGGCGGTGGCTGCCTGGGCTTTTCTATTCACACACACACGCACACACTCACACGTCTCTACGTGCTCATCGCTTTCTCCCACCCGCCGTCCTCCGGACCCTTGGAGGCATTGGAGAAAGCGCAGGACATATCTGACCTTCTTTCCTGCCTCTCCACACGCTAGAGATCTACAGGAGACGAGACACACGCACACGTCACCTCATGCAAACCCACAACATGGCTTTTCCACGAATCAAATTCTTAGTGAATGATGATTCGATGTCTTGAATTATGTCAACGTCGACATCTGCTTTGGTGAAAGGAATGAACATGGGATGGATCTTTGTCAGCTCTGCAGCTCTCTCCCTCGCAAGGCATAACATAGTACCTACCTACCCGCTCCGGGGAGGTGAAATGCAGTGCTAGGCATTGCACGAGGGGATTGATCATGTAGTGTCTGGGGGAGGGGGGTCTGCACCCTGCAGGTAGCCACTCAGCCCCTTCACCCCCCCTTCATTCATATGCACATGTACCATGGGAACCTCCCACAAGCTCCACTGAAGCCCCCCCCCCCCCCCCCCCCCTCCAATTCCATTAGGTACTGACTTGGTGGGGGTGTGATCCTAAGATGGCTGAAAAAGCAGGTCAGGGAGGAGGTGAAGTGCTGGGGTTGGGGCAATTGCGAAAAGCCCTGTCTCCACCTCCCATCATTCCTCCGTCCTCCGTCTCCTCCTCCTCCTCCTCCTCCTCCTCCTCCCGGTCGTTCCTTCCCTGATGAGCTGTCGTTCCTCAGCATGTGATTCATTGCTGCTTCTCTGTGTCTAAGCCCCGCCCACTTCATCCCTGCCCAAAAATCATTATTCTTGCTTATTCGTAGCCACGATGGGAAATTAATAATACATTTCCCAGTTAATAATTGAGCATGTGTAGATGTGTCCCCTCTCCTACGTCATAGAGAGCCAGCATGATGGACTATAGTAGAGGTTGATTCATATGGGAACCTGTCCGATCGTGTTCAGTGATCATGCCCCGATAATAGCAAGCATTTCAGCAAATGTTAACATTTTCAGCATAGCGTCATTTCAATCCGCACCCTTGGTGTCGACTTTTGTATAATTGGAAGGGAATGCAAGCTGTTTTTATCATTCTTTGTAACTAAACAGTACCTTGAAGCTCAAGGCATGCTCATAAATGCTGTGTCTGTCTGGAATAATCAGCTCTTATTTTGGCCTTGGCTCCGCGGTTGCTATGTGACGTATATCTGAGCATCTTGGACTCAACAAGGCAGTAGATAATCGTAGGAACTGTTATCCAAACTTATAAATGTGGATTCCGAAGAGGAAATATAATCCATAAACTGCACGATTTCATGGAGCCATTAAAACAGATTTGGGGTGGCGCGGAGGGAGGGAGGGGGGGGGGGGCAGGGATGCAGAGCTTATCGACTGAAATCAAATGAAACTGACGCATAAAGGGTTTCTCTCTGTCGTGTGCTGTACTGTAAATGATCTCCAGTCGTTTCCCTGGGGAATCTGAAACCTCCCCAACCGACTGTCCTACATTGAGACAAAGTGCTCCTCAGTGCGTTCCTCGAGTATGCTCACCGGTGCAACGCCGAGCTAGCCGCAAAAGCGACCTGCCTTGGCCCTGCGGCCACGGGGTCTGGGTATCACATTAGTCCATCACACACACACACACACACACACACACACACACACACACACACACACACACACACACACACACAGCAGGCGGGGCAGTTTCCAAATCCTCTCGGAGGCGCGATCAATGGAGCTGGCTGGTCTTAAGCTGGCTAAAGCAGTGACTCTACTCTGGCCAGCGGCCACGCAATCCAGTTAATAACCAGCGCAGGAGCCACAGGCTACCGTCGTCGGTCAACTTTCGAAACCAGTCTGCACCTCAGCAACTGAATCTTAGAAACTAAACCCAAAAGGAACCCAAAAACAATGCACAGGTGTTTAAGGGCTCTATCATCTACACATGTGTGAGGCATCATGGAGGACTGTTAATGACAAGCGATTGGGTTGTGCTTCTAACACCTCTGGTTTAACTCTGAGAATCAAAGCATGGATCCGAAGCCGACTCTAACGGACGGCCCCCCCTCCGTCTTCTCCAGGTCTCCGCGTAGAACAGGAGGTGGTGACCTCCTACCCCCAGGTGGCGGTGGTGCGCGTGCCCACGCCATGGGTGCAGTCGGACAGCGACATCACCGTGCTGCGGCACCTGGAGAAGATGGGCTGTCGGCTCATCAACCGGCCACAGGCCATCCTCAACTGTGTCAACAAGTTCTGGACCTTCCAGGAGCTGGCGGGACACGGGGTCCCCCTGCCTGACACCTTCTCGTACGGTGAGTCACCCCCCCCCCCCACCCCCCGTCCTCCATCCATCATGGAATTGGTTTATGGTGAGTGTAGAATGGTGTTTTGGTTTTCCATTAAATGAGGGGTGGTTAGTCTTTATTGGTTTAGTTAGCATTGAATGGGGTTGTGGTAAGCACTGAATTGGTTTGTTTTTGGTACTGAATGAGGTGGTAAGCATTACATGGGGTTCTTGTTAACATGGAATGGGTTGAGGTTTAGCATGGAATGAGGTTATGGCCGGCATTGAATTGGATTATGGTTAGCGTTGAATGTTGTTATTGAGTCCTTAGCATTGGAAAGAGTTTGCGGTGGAGTTGACTGAGTTCAAGTCAGCGTTGAAAAGCTGTGTGATTGTGTTGCCTACACCCTACTACTTCCACCGCCAACACACATGTTGGCCGTCTGGATCCACCCATCGTCCACGGATATTTTTGTGTTTGGACCCAGTGTTTTTCAAAACATCGGTCGTCACAGCCTGCACTTTTTCCATTCACTGGTTAACAACCTTTGCGCCTTGTTTTCCTTTGGGTCGCTGAAACCTTCTCACGGCTGAGTGAAAAAACATGTGACCTGAAAAAAAGTGACCCATAGACAGGCGTTCAAAACATTTAGTTCCTCGAACTTTCAACAAAGTCTGCATCAATCTTCCGTCCGCCTTTACCTCAAATCAGTGGACCACTTGTGTTTGTAAAATTTGATCCCAGAGATATGTTGGACCTAGCATCTTAAGTGTGTTGGGGATGCATCTTTTTCTGTATTCTTGGCATTCAGGGTCATAAAATGCTTTGTACCCAACTCGACAAATCCACGCCACAGGTAGCAGAACAAGCAATAATTACTTTCCCTCTGCCTTCAAACCATCAGTCAAATTAGTTACATCATAATCCCTGGGACCGCATAAGGCTCTTTGATGCAGATCGGTAGCAACAGTCAGCCAATCTGGTGTCCAAGCTCGGCTTACACACACACACACGCACGCGAGCACGCGCGCATACACCAACACATGCACGTGCAGCCTCCAGAGCCCCAGACTCCTGTATCGGCAAACATTCCCATCGTCTGCTTCGTCGCGCGGTGTTCCCCCGTTCCCTGCGATTGCCTTGGATAGCTCCGGTTCAAACCTGTTCCTCAGCACAAGACGGCGTGCTCGGAATGCGGCGAGCAGAGCTGGGAGGGGAGGGGGGGGGGGGGGGGGGGTCGCCTCTCCATCCCTCCGTGTTCACGTGGTTCTCTTTCAAGACGAACAAAGGGGCCGAACGAACCCACTGCTGCGTATCGGATTTTATGTTATTTTGGGTTCCTTTTCCCGCCTCGGTTGTTTTTTCTCCCCCTCGCTCTATTTCTCTCTCTCTCTCTCTCTCTATCTCTCTATCTCTCTCTCTCTCTCTCTCTCTCTCTGGCTCCATGACTGGAGTGAGAGGGGAGAGAGAAAGAGAGAGCGAGAGAGAGATAGAAAGAGAGAGAGAGAGAGAGAGAGGGGGGGGTGGAGAGAGAGAGAGAGCCCTGAATTCCATGTGTCCCTCTCTGGTGAACAGTAGGCCAGGCGGTGCACGCAGCGCGGCTGGAGGGCTTATGTAACCCCCCCTGCACCCCCCCCCCCCCCAACCCTGCCACATCCACATCAGCTTTTATTCTGCTTTTATTCTGAAAATCACGAGGGGGATGTGATATCCCCCTCGTGATTTTCAGAATAAAAGCTGCACCCAACACCCCCCACCCCCCCCGCCTGCGCCCTCCCTTCCATGCAGCCTGTGACGCGGACTGCAGCAGGCTGACATTTGGTGCGCCGTCAAGTGGAAACGCTTTTCCCCTACACATGTGGAGGAAAGGGGCGGCATTCTGCTTCTGAGGGGGGAAAATGGCCGAAAAAGGGACACACACACACACAACATGCATGCAAGCACGCACAAACACACACAACATGCCACATACACACAACAAGGTGTGTCTGGGGTCCTCTTATGCCAGAGCCCTGCTCGGACCAAAATAAAAGCACAACAACGGGACGTTGATAGGAAAGTAGCACAGAGTTTGACGCGCATGCACCGATGTCATCTGGTGTGAATCAATAGCGAGCCTGCAGATGGTGCAGGCTCCTGCCCCCCCCCCCCCCCCCCACCCCCCAATCACATCACATGGACCAGGCCGGCCTCCTCTGTTATGAGTTGGTGTGTGCCGTTTCCATAGTAACAAGCTACATTTCCTATGGTGGCTCCCCCCCCCCCTCTTTTCCATCCTCTCAGTCAGCTGGGATTGTGTGAAGGGCTGCTATCACAATCAAACCGTTTTCAAAGGTATGTGTGACTGTGTTGGCGTCGGATTGTGTTGGTTGCTATGTTTATACTTATGCCTCTTTGTTTGTGTGTGGTGTGTGTGTGTGTGTGTGTGTGTGTGTGTGTGTGTGTGTGTGTGTGTGTGTGTGTGTGTGTGTGTGTGTGTGTGTGTACTGGCACATTGTGTCTATACCCCTGTCTGTCTGTCTATGTGTTTGTGTTGGTACATTCCGTGTGTGTGCGTGTGTCTGTGCGTGTTTGGTGTGTGTGTGTTTGTGTGTGTGTGTGTGTGTGTGTGTGTGTGTGTGTGTGTGTGTGTGTTTGGTGTGTGTGTGTGTTTGTGTGTGTGTGTGTGTGTATGTGTGTGTGTGTGTGTGTGTGTGTGTGTGTGCCGCTTCACAGGTGGCCACGACAACTTCCGGAAGATGATCGACGAGGCCGAGCCCCTGGGCTACCCTGTGGTGGTGAAGAACGCACGCGGCCACCGAGGTGAGACCCCCCC
Organism: Gadus macrocephalus; assembly: GCF_031168955.1. Lineage (NCBI taxonomy): Eukaryota > Metazoa > Chordata > Actinopteri > Gadiformes > Gadidae > Gadus > Gadus macrocephalus. Next base: position 19,691,268 of record NC_082382.1, read on the forward strand.
CCCACTGTCTTCGTCCCCCCGCTCACACCATCGCCCTAATGATGGTCAGCCGCCCTCCGGCGCACCCCTACAGGGAATTCATCAACAGCCTGTTGAATGAGAGGGAGGGGAGGGAGGGAGGGAGAGAGGGGGAGAGGGGAGAGGGGGAGAGGGGGAGAGGGAGGAGGGAGAGAGGGGGAGAGGGAGAAGGGGAGAGGGAGAAGGGGAGGGAGAGAAGGAGAGAGGGAGAGAAGGAGAGAGGGGAGAGGGAGAGAGAGGGAGAGAGGGGGAGAGGGAGGGAGGGAGAGAGGGGGAGAGGGAGAGAGAGAGGGAGAGAAGGAGAGAGGGGGAGAGAGAGAGAGAGGGGGAGAGGGAGAGAAGGAGAGAGAGAGGGGGAGAGAAGGAGAGAGGGGGAGAGGGAGAGAAGGAGAGAGGGAGAGAGAGGGAGAGAGGGGGAGAGGGAGGGAGGGAGAGAGGGGGAGAGGGAGAGAGAGAGGGAGAGAAGGAGAGAGGGGGAGAGAGAGAAGGAGAGAGAGAGGGGGAGAGAAGGAGAGAGAGGGAGAGAAGGAGAAAGGGGGAGAGGGAGGAAGTGCCCCAGGACAAACAAACAAACAGGAGGTCAAGACGTCAAGGTCCTTCGGACGCTTGAGAAACTAAGCTAATGATTCCCCCGCTGTCGTTTAATTATTCACCCAGGAGGCTCTCTCTTTCTGGCCTTGTCCCCCCCCCCCCCACATCCCCTATGCAGTCCACGATCGGGGCTTTCATGTTGCGTTTCCTGTGGTGAGATGGAGGTCATTGCCCTCTCACACCCCCGACACCTCGTTGGTTCCTACATTGTGCAGGATGGACTTTAGATCACTCCTCAGTCGTTATGAGGCATTGTAGGGGAAGCAGCCGTTAGCCATCCTGGCCCCCCCACCCCCACCCCCATCTCCAGGCCTTGTTCTCCCTCCTGCGGTGGCTGGTGACCATTAGCGTACTCCAGCTAGCACCAACCTCTGTTGTTCATTCAACTGGATGAGGTACAAATAAATGGTTGTATTATGCCCCAGAGAGAGGGGTAGCCTTAGTGTGTGTGTGTGTGTGTGTGTGTGTGTGTGTGTGTGTGTGTGTGTGTGTGTGTGTGTGTGTGTGTGTGTGTGTGTGTGTGTGTGTGTGTGTGTGTGTGTGTGTGTGTGTGTGTGTGCGTGCGTGCGCGTCTCTACATGGATAGCATGTGGCAGCACGGAGCACATCACATGATCCCTCCGTGGACGCAGAGTGGCGGGGCGGCAGGTCAGAGGTCGTGTCAGCCGCCTGACGGGGCCTCGTGGGGGTAATTGGAGGCCGAGTGTCGTAGCCAGTGTGACAACGCGTTAGCCTCGTGTGGAAGAAAGGTGACAAAGTGAGATTACTGTGAGCTCGTACAGCACTTCAAATAGCTGCACAGAGAGAAGGGGAGATCGGACACACACACACACACACACACACACACACACACACCGACACACACACACACACACCGACACACTCACACACACACCGACACACACACACACACACACACACCACACACACCACACCGACACACACACACCGACACACACACACACACACCGACACACACACACACACACACACACACACACACACACCGACACACACACACACCGACACACACACCCACACACGAATGTAAAATCTTATTTTTCAAGAATCCCATTTAATCTTTTCACAGGAAATGTTCAAAATGAACGATAGGACTATTCTCTCAAGATATCTTTCGGGGAATGGCAGTTTTATTTTTTTTGACCGTTTTTAGGATCGTTTCGAGGATTTCACTTATTCCGATGCCTTTGTGGCTCCGGGCACTGGTCTCCACGCTCTTAACCCGCTTCCTCCGTACTCCCTCCGCCTCCACCCACCTCCACCCACCAGGCAAGGCGGTGTTCCTGGCCCGGGACAAGCACCACCTCTCGGACCTGTGCCACCTGATCCGCCACGACGCCCCCTACCTCTTCCAGGAGTACGTGAAGGAGTCGCACGGCCGCGACGTGCGCGTGGTGCTGGTGGGCGGGCGGGTCATCGGCTCCATGCAGCGCTGCTCCACCGACGGGCGCATGCAGAGCAACTGCTCCCTGGGTAGGTACACACACACACAGAGCACGCTCCCCTGGGTAGGTACACACACACACACACAGAGCACGCTCCCTGGGTAGGTACACACACACACAGAGCACGCTCCCTGGGTAGGTACACACACACACACAGAGCACGCTCCCTGGGTAGGTACCACACACACACAGAGCTCGCTCCCTGGGTAGGTACACACACACACACACACACACACACAGCCCGCTCCCTGGGTAGGTACACACACACCCAGCCCCTCAGCCCACCCGTAGAAGGTACACACCCAGCCCTCACCCACCCTGGCAGGTAGACACCCAGCCCTCAACCCACCCTGAGCAGGTAGACACACAGCCTTCACCCCATCCTTGTAGGTATGCAGACAACCTGCCTCCTGGGTAGGCTGGCACCCATTCCTCACCCAACCCAGAGTAGGTACACACCCAGCCACCCGAGCATCCTGACTTGGTAACAATGACAGGAAGTGCCCCCACTTGTTAATAACAAAGCCCGGGAATTCCCCTCCCCTCATTTAGGTATCCAACACATGAAGTACTCCTCCCCTTGGATAAGCCCCTCCCCCCACTGGATAGTTAAGACCATAACAGCAGGTGCTGCCAATGGCTCCTCCCCCTTCTGATCACAACTTCACCATCTCCAGATTAGAACAGGTTTATGCCTTTCAAGCTTTACAGCAATGGCTCGTCTTATCACCTGATTTATGTTATCACCTTTTAATGCTGACTGATGACTCCCAAAGATATCGTTGTTGTGTATTCTTGGAACGATCATGTTGCAGTAACACGATGATACATACACTGGCACATCCAGATCGCTTTCATGTGTTTCACGAGTCAACCACGTAGTTCCTCTAATTAGCATTAACCCAGAGGTACCAGGGTTTAGGCAAATCAGCTCTCTCCGTGCCTGGCTGTTGCTCTGAAAACCTGGCATGGGTTTTTACTCCGGGATGTCAGTGAGAATGAAATCCTGGACAGGCCGACAACTCAAGAACAAGGGAGTGGGAGGATAGTGGCTAGGGGAGTTGAATTTACCTTGAGCAAGATGACCAACCCCTACCTGCTCCTTAACGTGCTGCATCAGAATTCATCAGAATTCAATGCTCCGTTTGCTGTTTTAACATCTGCTTCATAGTAAACAATAGCGATTGTTCCTTAGTGGCTCTCCTTATTTAAGTGGCTTTACGGGCTCCTCCAGCACCTGGCCACCGGTAGAGGCTTCCTACAAAGCCAGTGCAGTGGAGGAGGCAAAATGGGATTATGCAGAGCAGGTGGTGAATACCCACATGCCAGAGCTCGCTCTCTCGCTCTCTCTCTCTCTCTCTCTCTCTCTCTCTCTCTTCTCGCTCTCTCTCTCTCTCTCTCTCTCTCTCTCGCTCTCTCGCTCTCTCTCTCTCTCTCTCTCTCTCTCTCTCTCTCTCGCTCTCGCTCTCTCTTTCGTGATGGTTGGTTTACCCGGTGTGCCCTGATACTAAATGTGAAACAGGTGTGCAGCCTCACCCGGCCCCACGGTTCATTCAGCCTGACTTAGGACAGGTTAGGCTGCTTAAACCAACCACACGCACGCACTTCACAAACCAGGTATGTTATTTATTCCCTAGCGCAGCTACAGATTAACTGGTAAAGGTCAGTGCATCTCAATACATGATAGCCCACGCGGGGTATGACATTGAGGAAGATCTTCATTGGGCTGGAGCTCTCCAGTGGAGAGGGGGCGACCCGCTGGAAGGTGGTGTGTGTTTAACCGATGACCTGCGTTTGCCTTGAGTCGATGACTTTATAGGCAGCGCCCTCTTTAGCACTGTTACTCTGCACTGTGCAACGGATGTTGGTGGTTATTATTATGGCTTCTCTGGCGGATTTTGCATGGCACCTGCCGCTTATGAATCAAGGCAGGATGAGGTAATCGCTGAATCTGTCCAGGAGACTAGAGTCTGAGAGCTCAATCTGTCCAGTAGACTAGAGCCTGATATCTGAATCTGTCCAGTATACCAGAGTCTCAATGCTGAATCTGTCCAGTATACTACAGCCTGTTCTCTGAATCTGTCCAGTATACTACAGTCTGATCTCTGAATCTGTCCAGTAGACCACAGTCTGTTCTCTGAATCTGTCCAGTAGAATACAGTCTGTTCTCTGAATCTGTCCAGTAGACTACAGTCTGTTCTCTGAATCTGTCCAGTAGACCAGTGTCTGATCTCTGAATCTGTCCAGTAGACTACAGTCTGTTCTCTGAATCTGTCCAGTATACCAGAGTCTGATCTCTGAATCTGTCCAGTAGACTACAGTCTGATCTCTGAATCTGTCCAGTAGAGTAGATTCTGACAACAGACAGACACTACAGCCGACCATCTCCACAGTCATAACTAGCTGGATCTGGTTCCCCCCCCCCCCCCTGACTTACAGGGACCCCGCCTTCGAGCTAGTGACAGATGTCCAGGGTGCTTGCTAGGGCGGTGGTAACGCAGGGTGGCATAATTGGGACAAAGATCACCTCGCGTTATGTAAAGGGTGCAGCACCCCAACGCTCTGAGCTGGGCGAATTTTGACGCGATGCGCGTTGTCAGCTTTGATTATGGAGGGCGGGAGTGGTCTCTGAAATACAATTTTCAGTGTGGAGATGGATGTTCAACTGCAACGGTTTTGTCACATCATGAGAGAGTCAATGTGAGAATCGTATCTGAAGTGAAAAACAAGGCAAGAAAACAAGGAACGATGACAATGCATATAAACTGTCCTAACGTCTCTCTTTCTGCTCTGTTTCCCCTTCCTCTGTCTGTCTCTGTCTCGCCTTGTATTTCTCTTTCTCTTCCTCTTTCTCTCCTTCTCCATTTCTCTTTGTCTTGATCTCCATCTGTGCCTCCCCCTCCCTCCCCCTCCCTCCCACTCTTTCTCTGTCCTTTTTCCCTATATCACTTTCTCCCCAACCTTCTCTCTCCCCCCTCTCCTCCCCTCCCTCTTTCCTACTCACCCACAAACCTCTCCCTTCATCAACCCCCCCCCCCCCTCTATTCTCCCCCTTTCTCTCTTCCAACCCTCCCGCCTCCCCCTTTCTCTCTTCCAACCCTCCCGCTCCCCTTTCTCTCCTAACTCCTTGCCCTCGCTCACCTCCCTTTCTCCTTTTTCCCCATATCACTTTCTCTCCAACCTTCTCTCTCCCCCTCTCTCCCCCTCCCCCTCTCTCATTCTCCCCCTACCTATCTCTTCAACCCTCCCACCTTGCCTCTCCCCCCCCCCCCAACCTCTCTTCCAACCCTCCCAACTCCCTCTTTCTCTCCTACCCCTCGACCCCCCCACGCACGCTATTCTCCCCCAACCACTCTCTCCCCCCCTCCCTCTTTCCCCTCCCTTTCGCCCCTCCTCCTCCTGACTCCCCCTTTCTCTCCCCTCCCTCCCCCTCTTTATTCTCCCCCCTCTCTCTCTTCAACCATCCCACCTTGCCTCTCTCTCTCCTATCCCCCCCCCCCCCCCCCCCCCCCCTCCAGGCGGCGTGGGCATGATGTGCCCGCTCAGCGAGCAGGGCAAGCAGCTGGCCACGCAGGTGTCCAACATCCTGGGCATGGACGTGTGCGGCATCGACCTGCTGCAGCTGGACGACGGCTCCTTCGTGGTGTGCGAGGCCAACGCCAACGTGGGCTTCATCGCCTTCGACCAGGCGTGCGCATGGACGTGGCGGGCATCGTGGCGGACTACGCGCTCTCGCTGCTGCCAGGCCGGCCCCTGATCACGCGCAAGATGTCCCTGCTGTCGGTGGTGTCGAGCAGCAGCGAGCCCGAGGTGTGCTGTGGCCCCGTGGGGCCCCCCGGCGCCGGGGTCTCGCTGGGTGGCGGCGGCATCGGCATCGGCGGCGGCGGCGGGACCGAGGCGGCGTGCAACATGAGCGTGGGCTCCACCTCCTGCGAGAGCGACCCCGAGCTGGGCCGAGCCCACCCCGCCGCGGGCAGGCCTCGGACCCGGAGCTGCCCGAGCTGGGCGGGCTGCTGGAGGGACTGGCCGAGCCCCCCGGGTACAACTTCAACACCCTGCTCGCCAACGAGATCAAGCTATTGACTGAATGAGACGGGGCGGACCCCGGCGCAATCCCATCCCCCCCCCCCCCGCACACCGCCGCCCCCCACTGCCGCACACACACTATATCTATACATATCAACACACACACACACACACACACACACTATATAATGCATCCACGTCAACACACTAATACGAGCGTCCTTGTGCACGGTGGGGAAAGACATTCCTTCACCGAGCTCAAACCTCCCCGCCCTCGTCAACACAGAAGGACATGCAGGTATTATCGCTACGACGCAGCGGCAAGAGATGAACAAATGATACACATGGATACCTGACCCCGCACCACCACAACCCCAGAATAATCTGGCCTACACACCAACACGTCCACACACCACACACACACACACACACACGCACACACACACGCGCACACACACACACACACACACACACACAGCACCGACACGCACCATACCTCACACTCCCTCCAAACACAATGCGATCCGAGGCTGCTCCCTGACCTCCCCCCCCTTCCCCCACCCCCTCCCCTCCCCCCCCCCCCCCCCCCCCAACCTCACCCTCCGCAGTTAGCATTAGCATTAGCGTGCTGAGCTGCGATGGGGTGGCCGGAGAGGGAGGTACGGTGTGTTAGCTCACTGTGGATTTTAAGCAGAATTCCATTTGGTTTTGTTTGGTATTCTCTTTGGGCTGGAGGTGTTGAAGGGAACTCGATAGTCACAAAACCCCACGAACGACGCAACACGACCGAAGGGCGGTTATTGCGATTTGTTTCCTCGGTTCCTAATTAGCGCAAGGATGGGTCGTTATCCTGGTCGTGATGTCACAACGCACTAGCATCAGCCAATCGGAATCGGAGTCGCAATGAGCCGCCTTTCACCAGAGACGGGCCTTCCCGTGCGCTTTTTGACTTTCTTACGGTTGCCCCCGGAAACCTTAGCATTGGGAGACTAGAGTTTACGGGGGGATTGAAGGTGCGATGAAGTTCTATTTAACAGGGTGGACGACTTGTCAGTTGAAATGTAGCAAAGCGGTGGTCCTCAGCTCCAGAGAAAGATGCTCCTCCCCCCCCTGGTAACCCCCCCCCCCCTCTCGAAACACACGTACCCAAACAAACAGCAGTGTAATGTACAGTATTCAATCCAACGCGACACGCGGCCAACCGCTCGTGGGAGGCTTGTGCGCCAGGAAGACCAAAGTGCCACTGAGTTATGTGTAATAGATCTCTCCTTAGCCATCAGCTAACCCCCCTCCCCACACACCATGACCTTTCAGGAGCAGCCACCATCACACTCGCGTGCCAGGGGCTTCGAATGGTTGCTGGCTGAGGGTGTGGGGGGCGTAGCATGTTCGATTTCCATCTCGTGTGGGAACAAGCTACAGAGAGATTCTTCATCTGTACCTGCCAGGGTCTATTAGGCCCCGCGATATCGCTTTTTAGGCTCCACGTTGTCACGGGACCCATCCAACGTAGTGCGTATCTATGGGAACGACCAACTGCCAGACATAGGTTTGTAGGCTTATTAGAAAATCTTTAGAGGCGTAGGAATAAGAGCATCATCAATTATTTTTTATTTTTTATTCTGTTTTTGTTTTGTTTTTTATTAAACTTTCAGTAGCTCGACCGGCATGTTTTTTAAATTATAAATACTATTACAAATACAAGTTTAAAATGTTTGTGTTGAGCTGCTGTTTTTTTAAGAGTAGAACATCTTGAAAACTTAGCACTTTATGATAAACATGCATTTGTTTTTGCTAAGAAGAGGATCTTTTGAGAAAAAGAAAAAACAAGCCTTTTCCACCTGTAAGCAGGATATACCTCAAGAACAGTCATGACTTCTCACTGCCATACGATGAACTAGGCTCGATCCATACATATCATTCCATATGGGGTCTTTTGTTATTTATTGGGATGCCGATAAATCCACCCTTTATATTAACGAGCTAGCTAGTTAGCGTACGTTGTCTTGTAAATAATAGAGTAGGGTTTTACTCTTTGATATTTTAACCATCAACCAGATCGCAACTGTCAAAAATGACAACATTACAATGACTGCCAATTTTAACAAGTTATTGGGTACAAATCCAGTTTTATACAGACCTGCGATGTTGGAGGGGGGTGGGGGGGATGACTTAAACTGATATTTGGTGCTAATTCTTCTTGAATGGATTTAGACGTTGATTTCTATGATTTCTAATGCATACTATGATAAACTATCGTCTTTCTGTTTTTCTTCCGTTCTTTTAAGCAAGCTGAGGTAACCCATCGAATATAGGCCTAGGCATGATGTACAAATAAAAAAAATAGAAAAAAATATATTTTTTCAGCTGTTTTCAATATAATGTAATTTTTTTTGTGTTTTATTGACGGTTTAGAAAATAACTTATCTTTTCTGGGGATTTCTAAAGCGTTTGAAAGATTTTCTTGAGCTTTTGATTTAAAACAACAAAACAAAAAATCAGATTTTCACCTCACTTTCACCAGGCAGCCTTGTTTCAACCAATGCTTATCAGCAAAAATATCTGCTAGCTGAGGACAACAAAAACACTGTATAATCCTCTCGAGTCCCACCTGGGATAAAAAGCACAAAATGGTCACACAGCCGCGTGCCACTTTGTGTGTGTGTATGTGTAAATGTGTGTGTGTGTGTGTGTGTGTGGATGGTTAACCTCTCCCCGTTTAGCTCATCTACCCCCTGAACGCGACTCAGGGAAGCAGCCTTGATCTCTCCCTAGCCCCGCCCCCAAATCTCACCCAAACTCAAAGCATGTGGCGCATGTGTCCACGCACACTCTCACACTGACACTACACACACTGACATCTACACACAACAGTCGAAACTAAAAAAAGGCTTGTGATAAAAAAAAAAAATGCTGTGTATACCTCTCAAGGTAAACATGCACTTTTTTTTCCTTCCCTTTTTTCTTCTTTTTCTTTTCTACATTGTTCTGTGTTTTTTTAAATCCTCGCTCATGTTTGTGCACACTAACCTTGTCTCCGTGACGCGAGACTGCTGTGAATCTTAACCCTGTCCGGGATCATCTACCAAGGGCCAAACCGACCAGACGGCTGCCAACATTTTACAGACTTTCCCTGAGATTTTTAACACCGTTTACAATACTGTGATGTTGTCTGGGGATATATACAGTATATTGCAGAAACACCTTTTGAAAAAGTACAAATGTGAACACAGCGAATCCTGCCCGATCCCGGGACAACACTCCCGTCACCATCTCTTGTCTTCTTTTGTATCCAAGTATGTGTCCCTTTCCCCATTACAGTATTTTCTAGGTAAATGTAAATAATAAATACAAAAAAACAACAAAATACACCCTCCTCTCCTCCACAGGGGGTGGATCTCAAACGTGTTTCTTTTACGTCTCGGGCCCCCTTACCAGTTGTAACCAGAGTGTTTACGGCATCCTGAGCACGCGACCAAAGAAGGTCCCGGTACGGTCGTCGTGACCACTAATGACTTTAAACACACACACACACACACCTTTCTCCGGCTGCCCTGTGTACAACTGAGGTGGTTTCAGAGCAGAAGTGAGGCTCAAGAAGGCAGAAGTACCTCAATCAACGCCAGGGATGGAGAGAAGAGGATTGAGTCGAGAGGGGGAGGAGGTGTGCGAGAGAGGAGGTGGATGATGTCATTGAGGTGACGTCTTGCTGTTCTGACCCGGTCGTAGTGGGGGGGCAGAGGGAGAGGGTGTTTTTGAGGGTGGGGGGGGGGGGGGGGGGGGGGGGTGGTAGAAGAGGCCCCCTACGTTTCCAGTTGTTGTGTACAACGGCATGAAGTAAGGTTACTATTTATTGATGAAAATGCTGCTACTGTACATTTGGCTCAAAATATGAAAAAGGGAATGAAGAACCGAGTGTTCCCATGTCTTGTTGCCTCTCGACGACGAATAAAAATGAATCTCAATGCCAAACAAAAAAGACCACTCGCAAGCATTTTGTTGTATAATTCAATACTCATAATACCAGTTGCAAGATGGTTTGAACCCTGACACTTGTTTTGATATGAATAATGAGACACATGCTGTATGAATTGTGTGTGTATATAAATATGTTTCACACGGATCATTAGGTTTCCTCCACTGATGGTCAATCTTTATACCTAGGTAAACATCATTATACCAAGAGTTGGATGAAGCAACACATTGAAGCCCTATTTAAGAGCGAGTGACTGTGGTGTCTTGACAACAGACAGAATCATGCTTGGCGTAATATATCACATCATGGCTATAATGTCAGGCTGGAAGGGAAAGTGGATTGGAAATGACGGTCTAACGCTCAGAGGGGCCTCTGACTTGCAAAGCAGTATTCAGCCGGCCAACAAATCGTTGTGTACCAAAAAAGAAACATCACAGCGATATGACCGTGTGAAATAATTGTACCAGTGTTGCAATGTGGATCCCAGAGGATATGTAATTCACACAAGTGAGAGATGATGTTGATATAAATATGTTTCTTTTTATATAGTAAAAATAAATAAATGAGTCATTATTGAAAACAAGAGGCGAGAGTTCACGATGAATGGAACTGGCGGTGCGATAGACCACACGTGCACGACGGCTAAACATATCTTCCAATGATTATATTTTATATGTGCTGTTTACCTTCAGGGCTTTTTTTAAAGTGAGAGCTTTTAGTCTTCGTTTCGGATATTATCAAAAGGGTTATACTGCAGGCGTCTACATGGACGCCTTCATGCTAGTACATGTTAGAGAGGATTAACTCGCAGGAACCCCAGGTAACCTCGCTCAGTTCACTGGATCTGGGGGAGATTATGGGGAGGGTGACCTCACTTAAGGCTCAGTTATGGTTCCACGTAGACGCAACACAAGGACCACGCAGACGCTTCGCCGCAGTCGTGAACCTGTTTTGGTTCTGCGTCGGGTTTTAGTGAGCGGACCGGTCTTAACATTTTTGGGAGGCGCACGTCAGGCCCTTGCTGTTGACACAAGGAGGGTCCGTAATGCCCCTTGCGTTGTGTCGACGTGCAAACCATAACTAAGCCTTAAGTTCACTGGGAGAGGCGTGGGGATTACCTCACAGCCCCCCAACACTAAATAGGTGACAGTAGGTGACAGTAGGTGACAGTAGGTGACAGTACCAATTCACATGACATCAATGTGTCGCTTCTCACCAGTTCAGCCCATCAGAGACGGATTAATGTAACCAATTAAAAACGCCACCCTGTTGTGCCCCAGGGTTCCAGTGCGCAGTCACCCTCCGGTACTGATCAGATGGCATTCTATCTTCGACTTTGCGTTGAAGGAAAGCGTTTCTCAGAGCTCTCCCTCCGACTGCTCTCTCTACTTGTTGGAACAGAGGCCTGTTCAGCGAGTGGAGGGCGGCCCCACAGACTCGCACGGCATTGGTAACACAACACACTTTAATTAGTTTACAGTGCAGTCATCATGTAACCTTGGGGGGAGGGGCTTCAGAAGTCGGGAGGGGGGGGGGGGGGGGGGGGGGGGGGTTAGATGAGTCGGTGAGGATTGGCCTGCTGGCTGGTCTCAGGGGACTAGGTCCGGGGGTCCAAGGGCCCCTGGGGGCTCCTGGGTCTGCATGGGTTCTGGGTCCTGGCTCCCCAACAGCCGCAGCATGCTCTGGATGGAGCCGGCCCGGCCGTGGTCCAGCGCCCGCTGGGCCCCCTGGAGGGCCACGCGGCCCAGCTCCAGCACCTGGTACACACACACACACACACACACACACACACACACACACACACACACACACACACACACACACACACACACACGTATACATACACACACACACACACACACGTATACATACACAGACACAGACACACACACACACACGCATACAGACACTCACACACACACACACACACACACACACACACACACACACACACACACACACACACACGTATACATACACACACACACACACACACACACACACGTATACATACACACACACACACACACACACACACACACACACACGTATACACACACACACACACACACACACACACACACACACACACACACACACACAGACACTCACACACACACACACACACAAACACACACACACGTATACACACACACACATGTATACATACACACACACACACACAGACACACACACACACACACACACACACACACACATACAGACACACACACACACACACACACGTATACATACACGCACACACACACACACACACACACACACACACACACACACACACATATATATAAACCCACTCACACATACAGACACTCACACACACACACACACACACACATATACCGGTATACATAAATAAAAACACACACACATGTAAACAAACGTATACATTTAAACAAAGATACATTAACACACAGACACACACAGACACACACACGCGCGTGTGCGTGCTACAGCTGCCCTGCTCTCTGTGGGAACAGCGGAGGCCCGGCTGGCGTAATGCGCCGGGATTTGTCTGCGGCCGCGCCGGGCCTAGCCAGCTAATCCCTCACTTCCTGCTGGATGCTTGACCTGCAGACACTCCCGCCCTCCTGCGTTACCCCTCCCAGAGGACGGCCAGGTTAGGGCACCGTCGCTACTGTGCCTACCCTCACATATACCACCGTTGCGGTTTAAGTGAGGGAACATGACACCGCGACGCGTCGAATGCACTCGGATGGCCGCAGCTTTGTAAACAGAGTGTGTTACTCCCCCCTATGCCTGTTTAACCCCCCCAGGGTTAAACATATGGAGTGTGCTTTGTAGTAACGCCATAGAGGTGTCGTCCTCTGTTTGATTTGCTTTGAGGCACTCCCTAGCACAGTCCCTTCTCAGGGTCAGTGTTTACCCACACCCTACACTCCTCTCCTCTTCTGTCCTGCCCCCCGAGAAAACAATGTTTTAGTGGGCAGGACAGCCTTCTGGTCGGTGGTTCTGGTGTCGAACTCAAATCAATCAAATCCTCATTTTGATCATCCGTGAACAAGCTACTCCTATGTCTAGAAGAAATCCTCCCCACCTATTTCAATCATGGGACATATCTAAAAGAGGTGGTAATATGAAGTCATATAGTTATACAAAAAAAGCTCTTTTGTTAGTAATATAGTTGTAATATTAGAAGGAGTCAATCATTTTTCTTATAACCATCACAGCATTTTTTTGGTCCATTTTCTGCTTCTCCAGTTGATCCTGTAACAACACTGAAACCCCAACAGGGGACATGTGTCACCGTGTTGCTGTGACGTTGTTGTGACTCTCGGCTTGCAGACCTCTGCCACGGCCTCACCTGTTGGGCGTCACCGGCCAGGAACCAGAGCATGGCCAGGCTGTGGTTCAAAAGGACCCCCTGATTGTCACGCTCACTGGTTGGCTCCTCCTTCTCCTCCTCCTCCTCCTTCTCCTCCTCCTCCTCCTTCTCCTCCTTCTCCTCCTCCTCCTTCTCCTTCTCCTCCTTCTCCCCCTCTAACGCCAGCATGCTTCTCAGCATCCGGTCGGACTCGACAAGCTGCGTGTAGTCTGAGCAGAAAACACATGAACACACATGAAACACATGAACACACATGAACACACATGAACACACATGAAAACACATGAAAACACATGAAAACACATGAAAACACATGAAACACATGAAAACACATGAAAACACATGAAAACACATGAAACACATGAAACACATGAAAACACATGAAACACATGAAGACACATGAAAACACATGAAAACACATGAACACACATGAAAACACATGAAACACATGAAACACATGAACACACATGAACACACATGAAAAAACATGAAAACACATGAAAACACATGAAAACACATGAACACACATGAAACACATGAAAACACATGAAACACATGAAACACATGAAAACACATGAAACACATGAAGACACATGAAACACATGAAGACACATGAAAACACATGAAAACACATGAACACACATGAAAACACATGAAACACATGAAAACACAAGAAAACACATGAAACACATGAAGACACATGAAACACATGAAACACATGAAAACACATGAAACACATGAAGACACATGAAAACACATGAAAACACATGAACACACATGAAAACACATGAAAACACATGAAAACACATGAAAACACATGAAACACATGAAGACACATGAAAACACATGAACACACATGAAAACACATGAAACACATGAAAACACAAGAAAACACATGAAACACATGAAGACACATGAAACACATGAAACACATGATAACACATGAAACACATGAAGACACATGAAAACACATGAAAACACATGAACACACATGAAAACACATGAAAACACATGAAAACACATGAAAACACATGAAACACATGAAAACACATGAACACACATGAAACACATGAAAACACATGAAACACATGAAAACACAAAGTGCCAGACAGACCACCGGACCACCGGTTCTACAACTATGGGACGAGACCCCCACAATGAGTTGGGGGGCTGGACACAATAGAAAGTTGATTTGATCATTTGTTTGTTGAGTGACTGATTGTTCGTTGATACTGTATCGACAAACAATATGCACAGACCAAAGTCCTCTCGCTTTTTCGACATGAATGTAACGACCATGTAAGGAGAATATCGGGCGGCGCCTTGACCAAAACTGCCTCCCAGGTCACAGCATAGACCCCTACTCTATGGCCCTTTAACAGACCCTTTTATCCAGAATGGATCACAATGACGTCTTCATGACAAGGTAGAAGAGGCCCTGTGGACATTTGGGTTCGAAGCCAGAACATTGTCGAGTTGGGAGTCAAACCCTCTAACCGCCACTAGACTAACCCGGCCCTCAGACGGAGAGATGGCACAATCCAATGAGGACCAAAGTGGGTCGGAACTGAAGCTGTCTCTGTCATCGACGCTGACCACGTTAACCCTACAGGTGTTATTGTGAGTGCATACATTGGATTGCTATTATTGATGTGGAATGTTCCGGGCCGCACCGTCATGACCAGGAGACCCCAGAGATAGGAAAGGCAGGAAGGTCACACCGTCTGCTAACTAGCCGCAAAGCCCGAGAAATAGCATTGCGGCTAATAGGCTTAGAGTCATATGTGGGGCAGCTTGGGGGGGGGGGGGCTGGGGGATGTGTCAGCAGTAGACCTTATATCCCCCCCCGCCCCCTGGGGTAAATCCAGGCTTTAGCTTTCCTAAAACACAGCATGCTAGCACGGCTAAATATAACGAAGTTGACCTTATTTTTAAGGGCTACGCTAACGTTGAGTGACGTAGTTGTGGTGGGGGGGGGGATTAGGGCCGGCGGGGTCAATAGGGTCCTCAATGTGGACATCAGCTGTCACCGGATTGATGATACGTAATGTATCTATAGAGATGTCTATAGTATACTGTAGACTATATTATCAAATGTCTATAGTGTATTATGCTGATGTTGATATTTCACACTGTATTTGCGTAGTGTGTTTAATAAGTAGGCTGTTCAAATGCTAGGAATAATCAGCACTCAGGTGAGTGAGTTTCAGTTAATGACAAACAACCAGTGCCAAAGTCTCCCAATAATGCAGTGCTGGTGCCGAAGGAAAGTGTAGCAATCAGTTTTAATCTCAAATATACTGAGAAAGATGTCAAAAGATTAACAGAAATTTGCACAGAAGGCTTTTCTCAGATTACAATATTGTTTTGCTCTACTTCGGATCGGAATATCATGAGCCAAGAGAGAACAGACGTCTCTCTGATTGGAAGGTTTTGGATCAATACAGGGCCATATTCAAAATCAAACGTGAATATCAGGATGGTCTCACGAGGCTCAGGTTTTATGCCGCACTTCACAATGTCATTTTCCAAGAAATCTGTCTTGATGACCTTCTTCACGCGTTTCCCCATCCTGGCATTCTTAGTATCAGTTAAGGGTCAAACCAGTTTTAGATATCATGTACAATCCACGACGTAACACCATCTGACTCCAGAGCGTTTTTTTGTAAACAGGCACAGAGAGTTCCCCGTCCCATCGCCCCGTGTGAGGCGCTGCCTACCAAGGGGAGGCTGGATCGGGATGGAGCCACTGCTGAGGTACGGCTCACACAGTTTGGTCAGATGGGAGTGCCACGTGGTCGCGACCTACAACCACAACAGAAAACACAATTTCAGCAATTAATTAAAAAAAACTGATAGAGAGAGAGAGAGAGAGAGAGAGAGAGAGAGAGAGAGACAGACAGACAGACAGACAGACAGACAGACAGACAGACAGACAGATAGATAGATAGATAGATAGATAGATAGATAGATAGATAGATAGATAGATAGATAGATAGATAGATAGATAGATAGATAGATAGACAGATAATAGATGGATAGGAAGATGGATGGATTGTCTGATGAACACACTACTTCATTGTCATCGTCTAAACATGCACAAAAAAATATCAACCTTCTCTAGCGGCCATCTAGGTTTTAAGTGGCAGCTATGTTATTATCTGTTTAATCGAAAACTCTTATTGCGCTAAATGCCATCTTGGAACTGAGGGCTGAATTCCTGATTCATTTCCAAGATGGCCACTAGGTGAATAAGACCTATGTATCCCCTCACCTGGGAGTACAGGGACCGAGCGACCTGCTTCTTCCCCTGCCTCCTGAACACCTCGGCCATGAGGAAGTACCCGCCGCAGGGCACCGTGCTGTCCAGGCCAAACTCCTCAGTGGCGTGGTACACCTGGTAACCATGAAGATGGGATAGTACACACGATCATACACCAGGTAACCATGTAACAATATAGCGGTAAAGCTCTGCATTAAAGTTAGCGCTAAAGCTATGCTAACAGCATGCAAGAGAGTGAAAAAGCATGTAAAAGAGCAGTATAGCGGCTAAACTATGCTAACAGCATGTAAAAGAGCAGTATAGCGGCTAAGCTATTCCAACAGCATGTAAGAGAGCGGAACAGCGGCGAAGCTCTGCTAACAGCATGTAAAAGAGAGGAACAGCGGCTAAGCTCTGCTAACAGCATGTAAAAGAGAGGAACAGCGGCTAAGCTCTGCTAACAGCATGCACGAGTGGGAACAGCAGCTAAGCTATTCTAACAGCATGCAAGAGAGCAGTATGGCGGTAAAGCTCTGCAGTAAAGTTAGCACTAAAGCTCTGCTAACAGCATGTAAGAGAGCGGTGTAGCGGCTAAGCTATGCTAACAGCATGTAAAAGAGCAGTATAGCGGTACAGCTATGCTAACAGCATGTAAGAGAGCATCTTGTGAATGCAGGCCTCTATAAAGAAGGCCTCTGTGCCTACAATTTAGACTTAAAAAGTGCTAGAGAAACATTTTTCTCCAATATCATTAAAACCAATACTAATAATGCCTAAACCCTATTTGCAACTGTTGACAGACTGACCAACCCCCCAAAACAAATTCCACCTGATCTCTATTCCACGCAGAAATGCAATGAGTTTGCAGCTTTTTATACTGATAAAATTGAAGGCATCAGACGTGCCATCAATATCTCCATTTCAAACAAAAATGTTGGACTACCACCCTGTTCAGGCAAAAGTAACGTGGCAATGTTTTAAATGCATGCTAAAGCCATCCACCTGTTGCCTTGATACTTTACCTACCAACCTCTTTAAGAATGTTTTTGACTGCCTAGCAATAGGCCTATTGCAGATAGTTAACAACTCCCTCCAGTCAGGCAATTTCCCAAAAGCCTTGAAAACTGCAGTTAATAAACCCCTTTTACAAAAGCGGAGCCGAGTTGCCTCTATTATTAACAACTATTATCCAATATCAAATCTACCC
The DNA here is from genome assembly GCF_031168955.1 of Gadus macrocephalus. Taxonomy (NCBI): domain Eukaryota; kingdom Metazoa; phylum Chordata; class Actinopteri; order Gadiformes; family Gadidae; genus Gadus; species Gadus macrocephalus. Next base: position 19,709,181 of record NC_082382.1, read on the forward strand.
TTCATAAGTAAAATCATTGAGAAAGTTGTCCTCCAGCAACTTAATCACTTCCTGGCATCAACTGGTTGCTATGACACCTTCCAATCAGGATTTCGACCCCTGCACAGCACAGAGACCGCCCTTATTGTTGTAAACGACATCCGTCTTAACACAGACTCTGGCAAAACCTCAATACTAATGCTACTAGACCTCAGGGCTGCATTCGACACCATACAATACTTTTGGACAGGTTAGAAAACTGGGTGTGGCTTTCAGGCACAGTCTTAAATTGGTTCAGGTCCTACCTACAAAATAGGAACTACTTTGTTTCCATTGGCGATTTTGTATCAGAATCAACCAAAGTGACATGTGGAGTCCCACAAGGTTCGATCTTAGGACCCTCTTTATTCAACCTTGTGGGATACATGTCAACATGCTCCCACTAGGGCAAATCATGCAAAATAACAATATTGACCATCATTGCTATGCTGATGACACGCAAATCTATGTATCGCTACCACCAAATGACTTACAGCCCATAGATCTGCTGTGCCAGTGCATTGAGCAAGTGAAAGACTGGATGTGCCGAAGTTTCCTTCAACTAAATGAGGACAAAACAGAGATAATTGTATTTGGTGTTAAAACGGAAAGGCTTAAAGTAACCCACCTTCACTCCTTTACCCTCTGTCCCTGAAAACCTCAGTCAAAGCCAGAAATCTAGGGGTTATGATGGATTAAGATTTACATTTCGACAGTCACATCAAATCAGTTACAAAATCTGCATATCATCACCTTAAAAATGTAGCAAGACTGAAGACTTACAAAAACGTGTACATGCCTTTATCACTCGTAAGCTTGATTACTGCAATGGTCTCCTTACAGGTCTCCCAAAACAAACTCTAAGGAAGCCTCAGCTTGTTCAGAATGCTGCTGCTAGAGTTCTAACAAAGACCAAAAAATGTGAACATATGACACCAATTCTTAAAACGTTACATTGGCTTCCTGTAGGTCAGAGAATAGATTTTAATATCATGTTGCTAAACTATAAATCCCTAAATGGTTTAGGCCCAAAATATTTAACTGATATGCTTCCATTACTTCCACGCCTTCTAGACCAATAAGATCTTCTGAGACCAATCTGTTAATTTTCCCCAGAGTAAACACGAAACATGGGAAAGCAGGATATAGTTACTATGCAACAAATAGCTGGAATGAACTTCCTGAGGATTTAAGACTTGCCCTGCTCTGAGCACCTTTAAAACAAGACTAAAGACTTTTATGTTTGCTTTAGCTTTCTGCTAAATCTTAAATACATTGCACTTTCTAAAAAGCTTTTTTAACTTTGCCTTTATTTTTTATTTTATTACTAAAATGCCTTTTTAACTTTCCCTTTATTTTCTATTTTAACCAGAAAGATACATGATCTGATACCAGAGAGAAAGGATAAAGGTTTGAGACCCAAGGTCTGTCTGGGTTAGAGTCCTAGAATCTGGGTTGGAGTCCCGGAGAAAGGACCAAGTTCCTTTAGGTCGGGTTGGAGTCCCAGAGAAAGGCCTGAGTTCTGTCTGGGTTAGAGTCCCTACGTCTGCCTGGGTTGGAGTCCCAGAATAAGGCCTTTGGTTCGAGGTTAGAGTCCCGACGTGTGTCTGAGTTAGAGTCCTAAAATCTGGGTTAGAGTCCTAGAATATAGTCCTAGAATAGAATTAGAGTCCTAGAATAGAAATTGCCTAGAATCCGGGTTGGAGTCCCAGAGAAAGGACCAAGTTCCTTTAGGTCGGGTTGGAGTCCCGACGTTGGTACCAAATTCCTTTAGGTCGGGTTGGAGTCCCGACGTGGGTACCAGAGAGACTGTTCATCTGATCTTAAATACATTGCACTTTCTATTTTACTCATTTCTCTGCATATGTTTTCTTTTACTTATCTATTATTTTATTTTATTGTATGACAATGTTTATATGCGAAGCACTTTGAGTCTGCCTTGTGTATGAAAAGTGCCATATAAATAAAGTTGCATTGCCTTGCCTTGTCTAAAGCTATGCTAACAGCATGTAAAAGAGCGGAACAGCGGCTAAGCTATGCTAGCAGCATGTATGGGAGCGGTACAGCGCTAAGCTATTCAAGCAGTGTGGATCGGCCAGCTCTACGGACGTCGGTGGCGAGGTGGAAGAGGGCGGACTCCAGGTCCCCGGTGGAGGTGTGGAGGCACCCCAGGGTGCGGTGCAGCTGGTGGAGGAGCACCCGCTCACAGCCCGGGTTCTGCAGCATGCTCCACTCCGCATCGGACAGGTAGACCCTGGCCCGGCCCAGCCTGCCCAGGCCTTAACGCACACACATAGAAACACACACGGAAACAGGTATAGAAACACAGATACACACACACATGGAAACACATATAGAAACACAGATAAACACGTACACATGGAAACACATATAGAAACACAGATACACACATACACACACATAGAAACCCGTATAAGAACACAGATACACACACACACACACACACACACACACACACACACACACACACACACACACACACATACACACAGATAATCACGCACACACACACACACACACAGATACACACGCACACATACACACACACAGATACACACAGATACACACGCATAGAAAAACTGATGAACACACACACACACACATAGAAACACATATTTAAACACACACACACACACACACACACACACAAACACACAAATAGACCCCACCGACCCAGTCCTCCCAGCTCACCCATGTAGGCCCGGCCCAGCATCAGGTAGAGGGGCACCAGCGGTATGGCCCCGGGGCCATGCAGCTCCAGGCCGCAGGCCAGGGCGAGCTCCAGGGCGGGCAGGGCCTCCTGGTGCCTCCCCTCCCCCAGCTTACCCCGGGCCACCTCCCGGCACACCCCCAGCAGCTCCTCCTAGGGGGGGAGAGACCACAGAACCAACTAGCTGACCCACGGCGTCTGTCAGCTGTGCCACGGCCTGCTACAGTCTAAAGGCTCAGTTATGGTTCAACGTCGACGCAACGCAATGACCACGCAAACGCTTCGACGCAGACGCTCGACGAAGACGCTTCGACGCAGACGCTTCGACGCAGACGCTTCGACGCAGACGCTTCGACGCAATTTCTGGGCTCACGTCAGGCCCCTGCGGTGGACGTAAGGGGGGTCCACAGGACGTAATGGCTCCTAGCGTTGCGTCGACGTTGAACCATAACTAAGCCTCAACCCCCGTAGAGCATGCATCATGTGTCTGCTTTCAAAGCACGTTTTCAAAGTCAAGCCCAGTGATGCAAAAGATCAGCGCATGACCAATGTGCAAAGCTGTCAATGCACGGAGCAGGCCACAGGACATCACCTGACATTATGTAACATCAACCAACACGAGACGATGAGATCACTTCAATAACCTGTTCAAGCTGTTTCAGTGTTTGGTTTCTCTAAATAGGTATTTTATACAGTATAATTGTGTTTAAGGAGGCTTCAGTCAGACACGCTACACATCATGGGGTTGCTATGAATTTAATAAAGTTCAATTTCCTTGGGTGAGATGAGTGTCTGTAGAGGTACGCGTGTTGAAGGGGTTTTATGTGTTGCAGACGGCTGAAGTTATTTTACAAGGGAATCCACAGCGGCACGGGGAAAATCTGACTCACATCTAGGTGTTGATGAACCATCTTTGTGATACACGCACACACCCGAACTCACATGCACACACACAAACACACACACAGGCACTGCGCACAGTCGCACACACAGGCACTGTACACAAACACACACACAGACACACGCACACACACAGGCACTGCTCACAAACACACACGCACACAAACACACGCACACACAGGCCCTGCGTGCAGACATATTCCTACAGGAGCACTGCACACAAACAGATAAACACACACACGCAACCACATACATTAACCAATGTGCATTTAAACACTCCTCAATATTATATTACACTAATAATGGTTCCCGACCCCCGGTTCATAACAATGCCTCTTCTGTTCCGAGCCCCACCTGCCACCTTCTGCGGCTTCATCAGGTTGAAGGAATCTGCATCAGCAGAGCACTACTTCACAGAGAGAGAGAGAGAGAGAGAGAGAGAGAGAGAGAGAGAGAGAGAGAGAGAGAGAGAGAGAGAGAGAGAGAGAGAGAGAGAGAGAGAGAGAGAGAGAGAGAGAGAGAGAGAGAGAGACAGAGACAGAGACAGAGACAGAGACAGAGACAGAGACAGAGAAAGAGAAAGAGAAAGAGAAAGAGAGAGTGAGAGAGAGAGACAGAGAGAGAAACAGAGACAGAGACAGATAGACAGAGACAGATAGACAGAGACAGAGAGAAACAGAGACAGAGAGAAACAGAGACAGAGACAGAGAGAAACAGAGACAGAGACAGAGAGAAACAGAGACAGAGACAGAGAGAAACAGAGACAGAGACAGAGAGAGAGAGGGAAAGGGAGAGAGACAGAGAGAGAGAGACAGACAGAGACAGGGAGAGGGAGAGAGACAGAGAGAGGGAGAGAGACGGAGAGAAAGACAGAGAGAGGGAGAGGCAGAGAGACAGGGAGAGAGAGTGTGAGACAGGGCGAGGGAAAGGGAGAGAGAAAGAGACAGAGAGAAACAGAGCCAGAGACAGAGAGAGGGAGAGGGAGAGGGAGAAAGAGAAAGAGACCCCCCATCACTGGCTGGCCCTCACCATTTGGAGTCTAGCCTGGGCGTGGTGGGCGTCACGGTCGGCCTGCAGGACCAGGGGAGGGGCGGGCCTACGCATCCATGCCAGGCGGGGGCACACCTCCTGGTGGATGCCCACCCAGTCGGCGGCCTGGTGCTCCGGGTCGCTGGGCGGGGACATACAAAGGTTATAGGAGGCTATACACAGTGTAGAAAGTACCGGGAAAGTAATTTTCACATCAAGCACTTTACTTTCAACATATTTATTTTTTTAAATCCATACAGTGCAGTAAACTTTATAAAAGCAACCCGGCAAAAAATACTGAAAAAAAACAGAACTTGGAATGAAAGCGGAACACAACTTGTTCATCCGGTGTACGGTGCACATATTGATATTTCAAATCGAGCTCCCTGTTCTTGCAGCGCATCTGGGTAATTAGTACGTTCCTTTCTGCTTGTGGGTGAAGGCGCACCACAGTGCCCTGAAGGTTAACAAGGCAATATTGGGAAATGACTCATAAAAACCAGCCTCCTTGGGATGCCTTGGTGTCCTTACGTATTCAGATAA
>NC_082382.1:19716901-19797972 GCF_031168955.1 Gadus macrocephalus
CCGGTTGCCATGGAAACGCCCTTTGACTGACTACCCTCCACCACCCCCCCTGCCCCCTCTGCAACCATTTGTGTAGTAGGTGTATAAATTAGGTTCAGCATTTGAGACAATAATAAATCAGTCTATTACTGATTTGGACGGACATATTTGAGTATTGAGGCAAATGCATGGAGCACAGAACAATCTTTTTTTTGTGTTTTTATATTAATCATTTTATTAAGAAAACTTGGAGCATCTATTAAACATATATCAAACATTAATGATATGTACAAAAATATATTTAAATTTTTAACCCTCCAACCCTTTTTTCCTAGTCAGAATTGAAAAGCAATTGTTATATATAAACCTGAACTTTTCTAAAGACAATTTAAAGCTAATACTTATTTGGTATCAAGGTGCAACTAATAATACTTCTTTGGTCGTATATGCATAATTAAATCCAACTTCAAAAGAAAGATATTAAATATAGGATGAAAGCCTCATGCATTATAAGTCAAGACTCCAATGGCTTCTGAATCAAATAGCTAAAAACAAGTACACATCCTTATCCGTTCTACGCATTTACAAAAATAAAAAAGCACATTTAACTATTGGCCTGCATGCAAATGTTCTCGGAAATGGCTTCTACTAAAGCAGAGGCATCAACAACAGGGCTGTAAGATGATTACACTGTATCGGCCATTGTTGTAGTTCCTCGTAATACAGAGAACTACAACTGTCTTCTGCTATTGTTGGTCACTCTTTCTTGCGCAGGTGGATGTACAGCAGTCCGCTGACGAGCAGCATAGGGACACACGTCCAGGCCAGGATGTAGCAGTACCCAAAGTGGCCCAGGGTGAGTTCCCGGGAGTCTTGGAGGATGTCCTTATTGTGTAGCGTGTAGATAAGCGCTGCTGCGAAGGCAGTTAGACCTAAAAAAAATCGCATAACAAAGCAAAACAAACTGGATTAGCTCTGCCCTCTGTGATATTATTATGGGTGAATTAAAGATGGTGACCCTTATAATTTCCATTTACAAAGATCATGCCCGTTTCCATGGGCCTGATCTTTTTTTAATATGTTGATATTTTATTGGGTACAGAATTTATTGGAAATATAGTACAATCCCATGATCCTTTCCTCAACAATGCACAGAAAGACCAGCTATGCTTTCTACAGCGATTTGAAACATACGTATAAATACATAAATATAACCAAAATGAAACGGCGTTGTTGTAATGACATCATATTATTACAATAATAAGTCAAACGGTTGACCTTGAATCAAAGTATTTTGACCTGGTCACGAGATTCTAATGAAAAGGCACCGGGTCAAGTCTCCGTCAGCACAAAGACACCAGGGGGGGGGATTACACGTTGAAAACTAGCAGCGGAGGGAAGTGTTGTTGCTGGGAGGAAACAGCCGCCGGGCGGGGCTCGTTACCTGCGAAGACCTGACAGAGGCCGGTAAAGTAGAAGAGACCCCCCTTGGACATGGTGAACAGCTGGCCCAGGAACACCAGGAAGGAGATGGAGGAGAAGACCACCGACAGAACCATCAGCACCTGCACGGACTGGAGCCAATCTGAGGGTCACACAGACGGTACTGTTAATACAATCACTCTGAGGGCCCCTACAGTCACACAGACAATACTGTTAATACAATCACTCTGAGGGCCCCTACAGTCACACAGACAGTACTGTTAATACAATCACTCTGAGGGTCCCTACAGTCACACAGACAGTACTGTTAATACAATCACTCTGAGGGTCCATACAGTCACACAGACAGTACTGTTAATACAATCACTCTGAGGGCCCCTACAGTCACACAGACAGTACTGTTAATACAATCACTCTGAGGGCCCCTACAGTCACACAGACAATACTGTTAATACAATCACTCTGAGGGCCCCTACAGTCACACAGACAGTACTGTTAATACAATCACTCTGAGGGTCCATACAGTCACACAGACAGTACTGTTAATACAATCACTCTGAGGGCCCCTACAGTCACACAGACAATACTGTTAATACAATCACTCTGAGGGCCCCTACAGTCACACAGACAGTACTGTTAATACAATCACTCTGAGGGTCCATACAGTCACACAGACAGTACTGTTAATACAATCACTCTGAGGGTCCATACAGTCACACAGACAATACTGTTAATACAATCACTCTGAGGGCCCCTACAGTCACACAGACAGTACAATACCACTGAGGGTCTATACAATCAGTATTGTTAATATAATTACTCTTGAGGTCCATACAGTCAATACTCTGACTTCATGCAATCAATCTGAGGGTCTATACAATCAGTACTGTAAAGCAAACACTCTGTGTGTGCATAGTCCATTCATCCAATCATTACAGTCCTGTACAAACTGTTAATACAGTCGATAAATACAGTTAATACAGTATTGTATACAGCAATACCATTAATAATGTCAATACAATCTATATGTATTGATCGATATTGGTGACAGAGAGAGAGAGAGAGAGAGAGAGAGAGAGAGAGAGAGAGAGAGAGAGAGGGGGGGAGAGAGAGAGAGAGAGAGAGAGAGAGAGAGAGAGAGAGAGAGAGAGAGAGAGAGAGAGAGAGAGAGAGAGAGAGAGAGAGAGAGAGAGAGAGAGAGGGGGGGGAGAGAGAGAGAGAGAGAGAGAGAGAGAGAGAGAGAGAGAGAGATAGACAGAGAGAGAGGGGGGGGGGGAGATCCAGTGAGAGCAATGAGAAGGATAAAACAAGAGAATATAGAATGAGTCATGAGAGAGAGGAAAGAGGGCGAGGGGAGAGAAGTGAGACGTGCTCATTTGCCCATTCTGTCAGGGGAACGGGAGATGCCTGAGACGGGATCTCACCGGTCTCTTTGGAGGAGGCACACAGCCACGTGCCCGTGTCGTTATCGAACCTACAGTTGTACCACAGGTCCGAATTCTCCATGCCGTCCCACACCCACCATGACTGGAGAGGGAGAAACAACACGGTGATGCCAACTCTTCTCTAGTCCTCGTCAAGTAACAAGTAATAAGGAGGAGTTGGTGGATGATTCATTGGCACGTTGAATGAAAAGGAGGAAAACCCTTTGCTTATGGTACATTTAATTAATATGAGGGAGAACATTGGATGATGATAGGTTGAATAAATAGGCGGGAAAACATTTGATACCTTCTCCATAGTGGCAATGAACAGCATAGCCAGGGTGATGAGATGCAGTAGTGTCACAAACATCAAAAGGTACGCCATTTTTTAATTCGGGCTACAGAAAAAAGAAACAAGGGAATATATACATTACTTTCCAAACAAAATATACAGAAGTCTAAATATATACAAGCATTGGCTGAAGAGCAAAACCATTTAGCCTGTTCCACGGTTCAACACAGAAGTCCTACATTAAAAAAAGCGTGCCTACCTCAACTTGAAACAAGAAATGGAAAATGTGACCAGCAGCACAAAGTATAGCCTGTGTTATGTAACGAGACGGTTAAAAACATAGTGCCAATGAAATTCTTTTTTTTTCCACCCACAACTGGGCCTGTGTGTTGGGCCTAGAGCAGAGCAGCTAATTTATATTGCAGTAAAGGGCGAGGCCTGTTGAGATCAAAACGCAGTCAAAATATTTACCCAGTTTACTTCTGAAACCATGTGAAGGCTACTGTTTGTCACTGCGCATAGTAAACAACTTCCACTGAATGTACACCTGGAATTCATTTAGGCTTTTAAACTCGTTTTTTTAATGAAAGACTCAAAGTTTTTTTCTTTTTGCTATTTGGCTATACATATATTTTAGCCTATTTATTTGAGTTAGTGATGATGTCATAAATGTAGCTATTACTAGGAATTTATAGAATCCTCTGAGAAAACACAATTTAGGAAAACAAATAGAAAACATTCAAACAAACAGAAATATCAGCGGGAAAGGAGACCGGATGCATTATAGATAGTTATCAGGAGATCCGGCCAACTGGGAGGTTGCCATGGCTGTCAATTAGGCCTACATCGTTCTACATCCATCACACTTGAAACCCAATGCAAAGGGATGTTTTTTTATAACTGCTCTTCAATCATACTTCATCATCATTCAAGGCGTTATAAAATATTGTACCAAGAAGCAGGACAAAAATGATAATCCAGAAGTAGGCCATTAGATCGTGTTGAATAGGGAGGGTACTGAGTTTGAGTCATTGCAAAACTATTTATGTCCAGTACAATGCAACCATAGGTCACCATAATAGACCTCCAGAAACAACAATGTAAAAATATAAATAAATCTTAACTTACATCAGGATATTCTTTTGTCTTGTTTTTCTGACTTCACCCACAGCCGTGCAACTCTGTAGTATCAAACCCCTTTCGGTGGTCCTCAAATTTGTACCAAAGCACCTCCCCTTTATTTTTTTTTACTTTTCACTCACTCATTCCATCCAGAGTTTCCAGGACCAGGAATGCAGACTTCTTAAAAAGAAACGTTTATAACGCCCATTTTCTCCCTGCAGAACAAACCGGCCTTTAACTCTGCCTCACACATCCGGAGAGGGAGAGATCACCATCCAAAAACGTCGCAGGCTACACCCACCCGCGGCCAGCGCGGCCCCACCACATGAAAACACAAAGTGTCAACAGCCTTTTTGGAGGGCTCCGTAACTCCGTTACATTTTCAAATCACCTCAGTGGCCCCATTGTGCTTTGTTATGCTTCTAAATAGGGCGAATATGGAAAATAAATAGGCTAAAACTCTTTAGCATACTCCAACTCCACAGACCAGCTTCTGTTTTATTAGATTAAAAAATAAAAACATTTATCCTTGCTTTTAAAGGATAAAATAAAACAAATCTGAAAAAGTGTCCTAATTAATACTCAACAGGTAATGAGGAAAAAGGGGAACGAGGGCATGACTTTTAAGGGGAACACTTTTGTAGACCAATAATACCCCACACACTAGTACGTGGTATATATGTTATATTGGGTACTTGTATTTTCATTCGACAGAGAAGAAAGAACGATAATATATTTGTATGTGTCAAGCTGTACATAGACTTTCCCGTTTCCCCCGTATCACCGACCAAAATGGTATGACCGGTTGCCTAGGCGCCTGCAGAAGCCAAATTATTTTCGCCACGCCTGTTCTCACCGCTGCCACCCGTTACCAGGTTTGTGCAACTTTTCATAAATAAGTTCAGACTGAAGTCGTATTGAGTGTCAATAAAAAGAAGCCTGGAGCTAGACTTGCTATTTGGCTTCATGTCCGAGGTATAACTATTTCACCTTCCCTGCTAGAGAAGCGTAGCTACGGCTAGCGACGTAGCCGTGGAGCGTCAACCAAATCAACTCTTGGTTGACCAAGTTTGCTCACCAGCCAGCGGATGCTTACAGTTTTCTAACGCGGTGTCTTACTGGCTGTCGTATAATATCATGTAAGGATGCATATTTTTCACAAACGTACACACCGTACCCCCGCCTAGCCAGCTAGCTCTGCAAGGGGATCATAGGGCGCTTGTGGCGATGAAAAACTCTTGTCAGACATTTTGGGATGAGGGGTAAACAGCCCACATATTTGAGCTCTTTTAACCCTCTTCCTGCTGAAACACACTGGCAGGCCAGCGAACATTTGCAGTCCTGATCCGTAGAGAGGGCCCACTAATAATGGCCAGTGTCTCTGGTATACGGTGTTTACAGAATACCACGTTGGTATTATGAAATGTCATACTAGAGACGTGGTGCAGAAAAACACAGCTAATCGGCTTGGCGCTCGCATTGCTTCTGAGGGTGCAGTGATGCGCCTCTGCTCGCCTCGTACTACAAGGTAGCTACTCTAATCTGGAGGATTAGTATTGTGTAACTACAGGTGCTGATTTGCTATACTGTATACGGTTACGGTCACACTGCACAGCTCTAAATGTATGTATTCCTCTTTTTGTTTACAGGTGAGCTACATAAAATAGTAATGGAGGAACTAGGACATGAATTGGACATGTTGGACTTGTTGGATTGAAGATCTGTACATCATTAAAAAATGTTCTTCAAACGAATGGACATCCTGAACGATGCCATATAGTGGACCTATAGAAGTCTATATGAGATCTTTGTTCTTGCTCTTGAGGAAAAGTTTCAACATCGAACAGATGCCTCCTCCTCAAACCTAATGTGTGACCATGGAACATGAAGAGGTAACACACACACACACACACACACACACACACACACACACACACACACACACACACACACACACACACACACACACACACACACACACACACACACACAGTCGATAAACGTCTCCCTGACGAAAGACGATGACTATTGTTTTTTATATATTAAAAGATTCCCATTGAAAACACTGTAGTCAGGCTAATACTATTTTATGTATGTATATATATCTATGTAACGCATCAAACAATAACATCATTAAAGACATTTAAAAATTACTTCTATTTTATTCAATGAAAGTGAATTGAGTCCCAGTTCATCAGTCAATGTGGCAGAGGAATCTATCAATCCACAAATATATATTTTCTATAGAAAAACAGCAACGCCCACTTCCTCATAGCATCAAAATTCTGCATTTGGTCTCATCTTTAAATACCAGAAGGTACATGAGACCTGATGCTCCTGGCCTGGCTGGGGCCGTGTCCCCCACCACAGCTGTCCACGGCCTGTGAATGAGATGCCCACTCGGGTTACAGGGCCTGTGAATGACAGCATTGTGTTTGGTGACAGGTGTGAAGCGCCTGGTCGTCCTCCCTCAGCGCGCTATAGGTGCCTGCCGCGCGTGGCGATAGGGAGCATGATGCACGCTGGCCGACCAAGCTTGATTTTTGTCGGGGAGAGACCTTCTGACCTCGCTAGCGGGTTGACTTCAGCAGCTCCGTGTCGAACGGAGCGACTGGCAAAAATAAAAGATGCATATTTTCCCCCTTGTGTCATAATGCGAGTATAGCACTCTTGAGTAGTCTTACAATGTATTTTAGGGGCAGAAAGACAAGAGGCTAATTACTTTCCAGTATGCTCCTAGGGCCGTAGACATACCACACATGGTTGCTGGCGGATACTCTTCTTCTGCCTGGGCTTCTATTGACCAAGTAGAAGAGGTAATGACATGGATCGAGCACTAAAGGAGATGAGTCAGGCGACTTGCTGAAGTGAACCTGATTCCCACAGGTTCACCTGCAGAAATTGTGGATGAAACCGGGATCCCTTTCCGCTAAGATAATATTCAGTAATATCTAGAAAAAAAAGAAAAACAAACTTGCAGGTTGTCAGCAATAGCCGGTACAGCTTTACTGTATTAAATATATATTAGAGAATACACACATTTATTTTGCACCATCTAGGCTAAATGGCTTGTTGGCATGAACAGCAATATTTGATGAATACCAAAACAATCAATACCATAAACTAGAGCTGTCAAGCGATTAAAATATTTAATCGTGATTAATCGCATTAATGTCATAGTTAACTCACGATTAATCGCAAATTATTTTTCTATGCTAAATATCCCTTGATTTCTTTGTCCCATAATTCTTCTCATTTTAATTCTCTTATCAACATGATGAAGTGCATCGGCTTGCCTTGTGCAAATGATTTTTTATTGATAACAACATTGGCATATACTGATCAAAACAGGACGATACAAAAAAAGAGCCTATAGTGCAATTAAACGACTGCTTTGAACAAATGTCATTTGAACATAGCAGTCAGGCTACTGCTTCTTTGTTTTGAGCCAAAAAAAAAAAAAAAAAAAAGTTAATAACACGTTTAACTGACAGCTCTACTATAAACCAAAAAAAATCAATAATCTATGTCCAGCAATCGTTGCGTCTCAAATGGCTGTAGCACCCTATCTCAAGTTCTCCTGGGCTGGTTGGTGGTGGTGTTGGGTGGGGGCGTCCAGGTGCGGACGGAGCTGGACCGGATCGCTGCGCGGCTGCAGGACGATGGCCTGGCCCCGGCGGCGGGCGCCGAGGAGCGGCAGTGCCACCTGTGGCGGGAGCTGGTGGGCAGCGAGGGGAAGCTGCTGGCCGCCTCCCAGGAGCTGCAGGCCCTGCGCACGCAGCAGGCCGGCGAGATGAAGGAGGTGAGCCGCGACATGGGCACCAGCTACGCTAGTTCACAGCTTCTTTGCAAGGCCACGGGTCAGGAGGTTCAACTCGCAGAGAGAAGATGTTTCAACTGTCGTGAGAGAGAGACAGTTACAAAATGTCTTGCATCCAATAAGTTGCATGGTGTGCATAGTGTACTTTAATGCTGTGATATACATTATGGTATTACAATGTTGTGTTTGCAACTTGTCTGTACCCTAATTTATCTATATCACTTCAGTGTCAATAACAGGTGTGTGTGTGTGTGTGTGTGTGTGTGTGTGTGTGTGTGTGTGTGTGTGTGTGTGTGTGTGTGTGTGTGTGTGTGTGTGTGTGTGTGTGTGTGTGTGTGTGTGTGTGTGTGTGTGTGTGGGGGCCCAGGTGGAGAGCTACGTGGAGCACATCAGGGGTCTGCTGGAGGAGAGGGAGATGCTGACAACGGAGTACGAGAGAGACAACGAGCAGCTGCGCCTGGAGCTCAAACAGAGCCGGCTCCTGCACGGTACCGCACCAACACACTGTTCACCACAGCTGCCCACCACTGCTGCCCACCACAGCTGCCATCACTGTTACTGTTTTCTGTTATCGTTGTGGTCGCCAATTGAATGCTGAATGGGGGGGTTTACATGCAAAAGAGTTTAGGCTAGGATGTATACTGTGTAAGTATTATGTTCATACTTTCAGATTTAGTTTTCTTCCTTTCCACCTGTTGTTACATAACATGCTACTGTTCGATCCATGTTATCAGTCTTTTTTTAAAATTAAGTTCACTATTTGGACCTCTCTCAACTCCCAAAGCCTATATGTAATATGAAGAGGCACCAGAAGCATGAACTGAGTTAAATCCCCCCCTGTCATTTTCATGTCTTTGGAAAGCGACAAGTACCTCTTTGTCACAGACGTTTCGTCCCAGTCATAGGAGTCCAGCACCTGACCTCTTCCCCTCCGTCTTCTCCGTTCTGCCAGAGAACCAGAGCAAGGAGCTGGTGGAGCTGCTGTCCCAGGAGGGGCTGGGGGACGTGGGCCTGAGCAGCCCCAGCGAGCAGGTGGCCTACCTGCTGGTGGAGAGGGCCACGCTGCTGGAGAGGCTGGAGGCAGCCGAGAGGAGGCTAGACTCCCAGAGCCTCACCGGCAGCCTGAGGGAGGTCCACCTGCAGGTACACAGATTTGGGATTGGGCCTTTTTACACAGACTTGGGATTGGGCCATTTTACCCCTTACCCCTTCAAAACAAGGGGGAGGGGTAAGGAGAAGGGGTAAGGGGTAGAAATGGGATTGGGCCTTACCATCGTCGTTTCACTTTCTGTTTCAATTCATTATCAGTTTTAGTTTCATTTCCAAGGTTAATTGTCATATGTTTATCGATGGAGACGCGAGCAGCAGTTCATGAAGGCATAAAGACAAATCTGGAATTTCAGGATTGCTAAACAGTTGTTTAAATGGTTGAAACGGTTCTGATGTTGTGCTTTTTAATGCACCACAAAACAGGATAGCGAACTTTGACATTTAACAGCCTTCCCCTCTCGCCCATGCGCTGGAATCACCCCGACAGGAGGAGGTTGAGCACGTCCGCCGCACTTTGGGTCAGGAGCTGCTGAAGACCAGAGACAACATGACAAAGGTGAGAACGTTCGCCCCAACCAGGACATTGACCTCCCGCACGGTTCTTCCTCCATCCAGGCCTGACCTTTAAGTTCTGAGGGATGGAAGCCAGTAAGAGAGCCCTAGACGGCGTACCACCAGTGTTGCTGACGTGTTGTGTTGTTTGCTCTCCATCCCATCCACACACCGATCCGTCTTCTCAACAGTGTTCGAGTCAGAGCACCTGGAGGAAGCTGTTTGGTCCCAGAAGATCCTCTGCTCAGAGCAGGCTCACTAGCGTCCCCGTAGGTCCTCACTATACCCCCCATGGTTTAAAGTTTAAACTAACCACTCACCCGTTCGAGAACCGCAGGCTGACGTTGGAACGCTGGCCAGCTTATTGCCACCACCACCTACTGCCGCTACTTTACTGCTCTCGTTTTCTTGTTCCACTGAGGGTGTTTTTCTTGGATTGTCATGCCAACATCTGCATGCAACTAATCGGTCTTATATAGACATTTATACCTGAAAGGTGTTCAATACTTGTGATGGGTGCATTGGCGCATGATTCCCCCTCAAGCAGCATGTCCACTTCCTGTTCGCGTTGCTACTGACTCTTTCCTTTCCTCAGGCGCGTCGGCACGCAGCGATACACGGACGCTGGGCCTTACCGTCCGTCGTTCAGTTTAAAACTATGTTTACCCCCGAGCACGGCTCTCTCAACGCCAGCCCCCCTACCCTCCCAGGGGCCCTGCATGGTGTGCTCTCTTTTCCCCTCCATCATCGTCGCCTGAGCTCAGCGGATGATTGTGGTGTCTCCACCACGAACAGCTCCACGAGGAGGAGGTGTCCCAGGAGAGGGGAGGGCGCCAGGGCCTGGAGCGGGACCTGGAGGAGGCGTCCCGGCGGCTGGCCATGGCCCACCAGGACATCCGCAGGCTCACCGCAGAGCTGGACGCCGCCAGGAAGAACCAGCAGGACCACGACGGCGACGGCAGCCTGGGACTCAGTGGTAGGCGCTCACACCAAATACAGATGAGCTCAATGATGTGAACGGGACATGTTTTAACACAGGGGGCTCATCCGTCTTTTTACACTGGGGTGAGGTGGTGTTTTTTTTCTGTGTTAGGCTGAAAGGGGTTCGAGAGGGAAGATGGGGAAGTCGAGTTGCAGGATTTATCCAGTCTGATCATTTAGTCGCCCATTAATCCTACCTCTTGGTTGTACTTGTTCTGGAATTTTCCCCTGTACTATTAATAGCAGAGGTCCTTTATGGAGACATTAGCCTCATTCACAAGTTACATTGTCATTCTTCTGTACTTTCTTTTTGTAAATTACTTCCAGGCAAATGTTGATGCATCATAGAACCAACTATGACGTTATGTAATGATCCCATTTTTCTTTCTCCCAAGTGCTTGAACCATGGTCAGACTCCCTATGAAACATTACAAAATAAGCGCCAACCCAGACCCTAGAAAATAAATGATTGCTTGGCTACAGTTTCTAATACACAGACACGTTGCCTAGCAACTCTTTCAAATTGTTGTCGAAAACCAATCCGAGCGATACCAGCGAGTTTAAGATTCTCCTTCAGGACAATTCAGATTCATAGTATATATACAATGTCAAACTGTGAACCGAAGGGTACCGTTTCACATTTAATTCTCTCCCAATTTTCTATGTGTAGCTATGAGCGTGTTGGAGAAATTTTTAATGAATTCATGGTCAGGATACCAGAGCACACAGTTCCAACCGTCTTAATTTTATTATTTCTTCCTTATCACAGGAGCTGAGCTGGAGCGAACAGAACAGGAAGTGGAAAACCTGAGGAAGGAAGTGGACAAACTGAAGCACTGTGGTGAGACAAATATGAGTGTAACTGTATGTGGGAAAGCATGATGAGATGTTAGAACTTTGCTCAGCTTGACAAAATACTTTTTCAAACTGCACAAAAAAACTGCATGATTCATAAAACAGATTTTCTATTTTTCACCTCTTCCCTTTTTGAATGCCTACATGTCTGCCTTTATGTAGCCACATTTTGAGTCACTGGAGCCAAACATTTGGAACCTGATCCAAGGCATTTCACTCAACCACAACAAAACACGATCGTGAAGCTATGGCTATGTTTCCTGCAGAGATTGGTTTTCATGAACACTGTGTCGCAGTGTTCATGAACACTTCATGAACACTTCATGAACACTGGTTGTTCCACATACCTTTTGATCCGGTTACCCGGTTCAACGGTCACTGGCTTCAGAAGGTCCGTAGTTCAGATGTCATGTAATGTCGATGATGGTACGTGTAATCATGCTGGCTGATGTTCCCTAGACATGGTGGAGCTGCAGAAGGCCAGAGACCAAAACGAAAGGCTGGACGGGGAGATACGTGTTCTGAGGGAGAGGGTACGAGCGTTAGACACCGAGAAGAAAACCCTCCTGGACAAGGTTAGCATTCACCAAACACTAATACATGCACTCATCTCATTGAACTGCTAGTGAACTCTCAGCGCAGGCCAAATGCTCATGATGTTTGTGTATCCCTTTTATATTCATGAAGCTGGCACAGCAGGAGCTAGAGCAAGCTTCCTCTGTCAAACCACAGCCACAAGGAGAGGGGAAGGGGAGAAGTGGAGAGCTTCAGAGCAATGTGGCCCCCTTGTGGAATGAAGAGGAGCATGTCCACAAACGGTACACTCATGCACCCTTCTCCTAAATATTGGTTCATGTTGCATCCCTATTTAGTTGTATAGGATTATAGTCTCAATATACAGCACCAGCCTATACCAAGGTCACACAATGCATTTAAATTCCCTTGGTCCAGCTCACTAAAATGACATCCCTGGACAGCATTTTTTTGAACAAATTAGATATCAAACGTAATAACCTATAATTCTCCAGACACACGGCTGTCCCCTTCATTTTGATGTTTATGATTCTTTAAGACTGATATTTGTGTAAGGAAACAAAAGCAGAATCCCAATCCCATGCACATGCAACAAGCTAGTTTATACTGGCCTGGCTATCTGACAGTAGAATTACTATCTGACACTAGTTAGCCGACACTACACTAGTTAGCTGATACTATCCTAGCTAACCAAAATTTTTCTGTATAACTGACACTCGGCTGGCTAGCCGACATTAGGCTGACACTACACGAGTTAGCTGTCACTAGCATATATGCTGATACTAGGTTAATTAGCTGATACTATGCTAGTGTTCTGACACTATGCTAGTGTTCTGACACAGGGCTAATCAGTGGTCACAATGCTACTTAGCTGAAATGACACAAGTTAGCCGTCAGTACCCTAAATAGTTAACACTCTGCTAGTTAGCTGACACTAGCATAGTGATGTAGCTGACACTACTCTAGCTAGCTGTCACTACCCTAGAAGCTTACACTCTGCTCTATAGCTGACACTAGCATACTGATGTAGCTGACACTACTCTAGCTAGCTGTCACTACCCTAGAAGCTAACACTCTGCTCATTAGCCGACATTGGCATAGTAAGCGGACACCAGGCTAATCAGCCTCCACGATGCTAAGTGGCTATCACACGTCTTGCTCCAGGTGTCGCGAGGCGTTGGAGGACGGCCGCGTGCAGCTGCGGGAGCTGCAGCGGCGGCTGCAGAAGCAGCGGGCTGACCAGGAGGAGCTGGTGGAGAGGAACGAGGAGCTGGAGGCCCTGGTGGGGGAGACGCAGAACGCCAGCAAGGAGGAGCGGCAGCGGCACGACGGGGAGCTGGAAGGCCTGCGCAGGAAGGTAAGACAGGGAGCCAACAGTGGGATCACGCTGGGGGGGGGGGGGGGAACATGGTGACTGTGGAGAGCTGCTCTCTGATTGGACACTGAGGATTGTTTGATTGATTTGATTTGACCATTTTGATCTAAAATAGGAACAGCACTCTGTGTCATACATTAAAATACATAAATAGTCAGGGATGACACATTAAAGCCCGAAGGCTTAGTGGTTGGAGAGAGAATGCTTTTTTGAATATATATTGTATTATATATTTCCTGCTATGGTATTGGAATACTTTTAATATAGTATAGAGGTAAGATGTTAAGTGGTCAGGGGGTTTGACTCCTAACTGAAGGGTTCCTGGTTCGATCCCAAGTCTCCGTAGTATGTCGCCTACTTGTTGAACAGAATGACCTCAAAGTCACTCTGGATAGAAGCTAAATAGGAGAACAGGCATTAGTGGACACTGCGTAAAGTTACACATAGTAACTTCCGTGTGTGCGAAAGACCAGTTTAATGAGTTTTATTTATTAGAATTCAACACAGCCTCTTTCTCCGGGTCTAATTAATTCCTGTGTTGCTCAAGACATTTCCCTGATGGTGTACTTTTTGTGGTGGATCATGGTTGGTGTGTGTTTGCGTGCGTGCATGCGTGCGTGCGCGTGCGCGTGATAGAGGGAGAAATGGAGACAGCTCCCAAATGTCTGACTAACGATGTGCGCTGGAACCACCAGATTAAAAGCCTCGAGGCAGAGCTGAAGAAGCAGTTTGCCCAGGACAGGCTTCTGAAAAACGTAGAGGAGAGCAAAGAGTCGGAGCCCTACTTCCAGCCGGTGAGTAGCCGATGGGTCGGAGCCAGTCATCAATCTTCCTCCTTTCCAAATTCATCAAAACAGGTCGATACCAAAGACATCACCCCTCAAGGTGGGACGTGGAATGAATAGTGTGTTTTTGGCCCAAATCCCCCTATAATAGGGTCAGCAGTGGAAACACGAACACTGATATACACACATTACAATGTGTTACTGCTGGTATTGCGCTTTGATTACAGCCCACAGACGGATTATTATTCCATTTATCTAGTCTCAAAGCAAGTGTTGTGCCGAGATTGTATGCAACATTCTGAAATGTACATAGAAGATAAGATAACACTTTATTGATACCCAGGCGAAGAAATGTGGTTGTCTACAGCAGCAGAATGGCAACCGAAAACAGAGATGCATAGTATAGTTAAGAAATGCAATACAATGAAATAAAACAGGGAAATAAATATTCTACCAAATGTCCGCAGTCTGCCTGTATGCATCCTTGATATGAAGATCGATGTGAGTCAATTTGGATTAAAGTATTGTCTTACTAAACTACAGGGAGGAGCTCGTCGGACTGTGTTGTGATTATGTCATCGTCATCACAGTCTAACTGTAAGGACATGTATCTAAAAAAAAAAACACTGAGTCCGTTCGGACAAAGGCTAACTTACTAATTAATAAGACAGTAGTGGTACAGTCATGATGAACCTGACCTCATCTGTCCAGCACACTTTGACCCTTTACCGTGTGTGTGTGTGTGTGTGTGTGTGTGTGTGTGTGTGTGTGTGTGTGTGTGTGTGTGTGTGTGTGTGTGTGTGTGTGTGTGTGTGTGTGTGTGTGTGTGTGTGTGTGTGTGTGTCCTCCGCGGCCAGCTGAGGGGCGTGGGCAGCAGCCAGGAGCGGGTGTCCCTGTTGGAGGCGCGGCTGACGGAGGAGAAGGACTGGAGGAAGCAGCTGGAGGTGGACCTCACCTCCGCCCAGGGAGCCCTGAAGAAGGACAAGGAGGTGGGAGCAGGGCCCTCACACAGACAGCACTGCCGCGCTCATGATGATGATGATGATGATGATGATGATGGAACTATTTTGTGTTTTTGAGGAAAATTTGTTAAAGGTTGAGAAAAAATGGGATAACATGAATAAATTATTAATATATATATTTTTTTTTTTTCAAGTTGACCGGCTGTGTTTAATGAAAACGTAAAGAAAATTGGTTGCATGTTGCATATTTGCATATATATTGCATTATATTTGCATATCAATTATTTATTTTGGCAAGCAATATACGTCAACAGTACATTCGTTTTCTAAAATGGAGGAAAATCATGCAGTGTTCTTTGTTGTACAATAATACAGCATAGTACTATTTAGTACTAACTACTACTGACATGTTATCAGTTTATATGTCAGTACTTGTACTAGTATAGAATATATATTATAGAAAAGCCTATTCTTCACTGTGTCAGCCCCATCCCATGTATTCGCGATGGTGCCAGTGTGTTTTATCCTTGTGTGTTTGTGTGTGTTTGTGCGTGCTGCTGAAGGCCCTGCAGATGGGCGAGCGGGAGCTGAAGAAGCTGAGGATGGAGGTGAACAGTCTGCAGACCGAGTGTCAGCAGGGGAAGACCCTCATCAAGAGCCTCACGCAGGTCAAGGGAGAGAAGGCCGTGCTGGAGGAAAAGGTCTGGAAAATATTGAATACATTATCTTGACCCAACTCGAGAGTGTCGTTGTTTTAAAAGTTACAGTCGGAGAAATATTGCTTTATAATAATAATAATAATAGTAATTTCCAGATTCCAACCTGCTGCTGCTAACTGTCAGTCTTTGGTCTCCCTAAGAGATAATAATTTTTTGATTTGATATTGAATAAATTTGGATGTTTATTTTGTATGTCTCAGACTTGCATTCTTTCTTATTTTCCTTGCATTATCTTTCGATTTAGATTTTTTGTCCATATGTCCTCCGGTTTGGGTTTGTAATCAAAGTAGACCGGCATAAATATAGTTTATACTAGTAGTTTACAAGGTCCTGGTATACTGAGTATGTACTTGAACACTGAACTTAAACTTCAACGTGTGTGTGTGTGTGTGTGTGTGTGTGTGTGTGTGTGTGTGTGTGTGTGTGTGTGTGTGTGTGTGTGTGTGTGTGTGTGTGTGTGTGTGTGTGTGTGTGTGTGTGTGTGTGTGTGTTCCAGTTGGCCCAGTTGGAGCGCACTCACGCCCGCCTGCAGGGTGAGTTGGAGCGCCAGAGGGAGAGCGGCGGGGCCAAGGAGGACCTGAGGGAGAGCAGGGCGGAGGTGGAGCAGCTCAGGGACCAGACGTACCGGCTGACCTCTGAGCTGGCCAGCCTGAGGACGGCCCACGACGCTCTGAGGTGGGCCTGGAGCTCGCGATAGCATGTAGCTCATCTCATCTCAGCACCAGGGTCAAACTCCCTATGGACCTGGCTATGAAGTAGTCTTTCTGAGATGAAGTGAAAGTTTGATTTAAGCTAAGCACCACGTCATATAGAACCGGGATATTAATATCTCTAACTGGGTTGTTTATGATCAACCCAGTTAGAGATTGTAGGTTTAAATAGGAAATAGGAAATGCAATGCGTGGGTGGGGGTGTGGGTGCAGATCGCAACTGCGGCTGCGGTGTGTGCATGTGCACTCTGCAGCTAGTCGTAAGCATCTGATCCAATGCGGGCGGGAGCATCCTGTTAACCCCTTCCTGGCTGTTCTCCTGTCGCCCCCCCATCCAGAGAGGAGCTGGGGGCCGAGAAGCTCCAGAGCAGCGGGCTCCAGGCGGACCTCCGCTCCGGGGCCCAGGAGACGCTGTCGGCCCAGGGGGAGAGGGACAGGCTGGGCCTGGAGGTCCAGCAGCTCCAGCAGCGCCTGGAGCTGCAGCTGGAGGAGCATCATGCCTCCACGAGGAGCAGCAGCCAGGAGCCTCTGACCAAACCTAGTCCCGGGGGTCCAGTGGAGCAGGTACATGGCCCGGAGTGCTTCAACACACCTGTCAGGGAGGATACGGTTTTCCATTGACACATATGAGGGAATTCCTAAGACGTCAACCAGATGAGCCACTGTGAATAAGCACAACTTGCACATCATCTGTAGAAAACATTTGTATTAAAAGCTCTGAGGGTACAGGACAATGTAGTTGGTGTGTTTGACTCCTAGTTGAGGAATTGGGTTCGATCCCTGATGTCTAGAAGCAGCAGGACCATTCCTCCAGCCCCCCTACCTGCCTATTTACCACATGCATCTGAATCCCCTGTAAGTGGCGTTGGATGTGAAGCATGTGCTAATCAGCTAAATGCTACCCAGCTGCCCAGCGTGAAGCGGGACCCGGCTGGCCTGCAGGCCGACCTGGAGGAGGAGAGACGGCGGTCCGCCCGGCGCCAGCTGGCCCTGCAGGCCCAGGCGACTGAAGCCCAGGCCCGTGCCAAGGTACTCCCCCCGCGTTCACGCCTAAAATGTCTATACATATGGAAACACTTGCTTTGAGATTAGATAAATGGAATAATAATCCGTCTGTGGGCTGTAATCAAAGCGCAATACCAGCAGTAACACCTCAACACTCAACTTCTAAATCAAAATGTTCATGTCGGCACTGTCATATTATCCACTTTTATTTAGCATTTCCTTTTTTAGTTACTTATTTTATCTCTGAATGGCCTTTTGTTCTTAATGAAGCTAAATCAACAAACTGGCCGTACCTCCATACGAACCCCATCTAACATTTAGTATAATGCTACCCCCCTGGCCGGCCTCCTTCTCCCCCAGTCTCAAGACATGGTCCTGGGCCAGAAGGCGGAGGAGGCCCGGCAGCTGAAGCAGGACCTCCAGAGGGTCCAGAGTCTGTTCACCTCGGCAGAGCGGGAGCTGCGCTACGAGAGGGAGAAGAACGTGGACCTGAAGAGGCACAACGTGCTGCTGGACCAGGAGAAACTCAAGGTGTGGGAGATGAACGTTGGGGCTGTGGCCGTGTGTTGGGTTGTCCTGGGAGACGTTGCACAATCATACTTTCACTGCTTAGTGAAAGTATTAAGCCATTTTGTGGCTTAATAGTCGGAGTGTGCTGACATTTCGCACACTCGCACTTTCAAACCATTCCCCGCGTCTCTTCACTGCCCGGTCCATTAAGGGACAAAAAAAAGCCCATACTATTTTTTACTTACATTTGTTTTCTTTCTGAATCAATTTGGTGTGCATACGTTAATTTATAAATCTATATTTCCTTGTCAAGCTAGCATTTATCTAAAAGTATTATAGGTCCCATGACATGCCACCGGCTTGTAAGGCTAATCACACTCACACCTGGTGGCATGTCATGGGACCTTTAAGTGTCCCCCAGTGGGTGTTTAAACCATCCCTACTGGATGTTTAACACACCCTTAATGGGTGTTTAAACCATCCTCATTGGGTGTTTAAACCATCCCCGGTGGGTGCTTAAACCACACCATGTTTCCATAACCAAGCTATCTCCTGTGTGTTTGTCCGTGCTCCTCCCAGCTGTGTGCGGAGGTGAAGCAGAGCGCGGCACGGTTGCTGCAGGTGGAGCAGAAGGTGCAGGGTCTGGGCAGCGAGTGCGAGCGCCAGCAGCAGAGGATCCGGGAGCAGGAGCTGGAGCTGGCTCGAAGCTCCACCACCCGCAGTACCACCAGCAGCCTGCAGGAGGAGCTGCAGGCAGAGAGGGCTCGCCTCATCGCCGCGGACAAGAAGGTCAGCGAACGAAGAGTCTACTATACTACTAGCTTGATTTGCAGTGAACCTGGACTACTCCCTGGGTCTGTTTCAATACTGTTCCTCAATGCTAGGGGCTTAGACTTGATTAGCATTTATCACCAGCGGTATCGCTGCGCTGGAATAAGAGAGAGATTACGACAGATCTGCTGCTTCAGAATTACATTTTTCTGTTTGCATATGAAGCGGTCTGCGAAAGGTCCTGATGACAATAGAGTGGCTCACTTTAGTTCAAAGGTTAAGCAGGGGTGTCCTTCCTCCTCCCACCAGGTGGTGGAGCTGCAGCAGCAGCTGAAGAACTCGCAGCATCAACTACGAATGGAGGAGGCTCGCTCCGGGGAGAGCAGCCGGCTGGAGAGAGACACCCGGGACCTGACGGACAGCCTGTCCTCCCTGAGGGCCCAGCACCACGAGGACCACATCACCAGGTCTTTATTACACACATCACCACAACACAACTCACACCAGGAACTGCATTGTAATGGACGCGCTCTAATGTCGTCCCTCATCCCCCACCTCCCCCTCCTCCCGCACCTCCCCCTCATCCCCCACCTCCCCCACCTCTCCCTCATCCCTCTCGCCCCCCACTTCCTGCGTGGCTCCTGCTGACAGGAAGCTCCTGGAGCAGCGGGAGGAGGAGCTGCGGCAGCAGGTGCGCTCCCTGAGGCAGAAGGAGGCGTCGCTGGGCAGGAGCAACTCGGAGCTGGGCCTGAAGAGCCAGCAGCTGGAGAGCCGCCTGACGCTCCTGGAGGAGGAGCTCAGCCAGGCCCGCGAGGAGGTGAGGGGGGGGCCGAGGAGGTCTGACAGGCTCAGCTAGTAAGGGTTAGCTTTGGAAATAATAACAATAAAAGGTTTATGTTATATAGCACCTTTCTCACTCTCAATGTCGCCTTACAGATTCATGAGCACAGACAGAGCAAGACAGCACCACAAGAAGTACAACAACCCAAATAAAAATAGAAATAAATAATATAGACAGAGGGGGGGGTCTAGAGAGGTCTATGCATTGGTGGAAGAGGAGATGTGTTCTTGAAGCAGAAAGGTCTTGAGATGAACTTTAAGGAGAGGGAAGGAGGGACAGTCACGGAGGGAATTGAGGAAGGGAATTCCAGAGTTTGGGGGCCATGGCGCTGAAAGACCTGCCACTGAGGATAGAAAGTTGGGTGCGGTGGACAGAGAGGAGATTTGGTTACATGATGTGAAGGGAGCGGGATGGAGTATAAGGGGTAACTGGTAGCTACAGTGTGTGCTTTGTGTTGGCTTTGGTGGCCTCCCTAACATTGTGTTTGCTTTGGTAGCTACACTGTAGCTTTGGGGTATCTTTGGTAGCTACACTGTTGCTTGGTTAGCTTTGGTCTCCAGATTGTAGTTTGTGCACTTCTGTCTCCCCAATGGATTGCCACAGATCACTTTGCCATGTGGTGGAATCTAATCTACACTCAGACACTATATTTCACAAGAAAGAGATGCATCTACCTATTTTATAATATATAATAATTTGTTTATTTATGGTTGCCAATTGCCATGGTGCTCCGTGGTGTGGGTCTACACGGAACCATAGTCAACACTTCTCGTTTAAAACAACAACAATCTAATCCGTCCCCCATATGCCACCGCAATCCGTCATGTCTGTCCCACGCTGGTTGAGGCTAAAGAAATCCAATCCGTTTTAAAACTTTTCTTTGGCCGAGAAAAGTAAACCTTGCCCAGATGACGCAGAGCATCAAGTGAGAGGAGGTTAAGTATGTTGTGTTGCTGGGAGACTAATCCAACCATAACATCTCCCAGTGACTGAAGCCAGTTCATTTCCTCCCTCGTCAAGTCCCCTCGGCCAGTCTGTGTTTTGAAGGGGCTTAACCCTCTGAAACGGCCCGTAGCTTCGCACACTTACTCCCAAATCATTCCCAACTGTTGACACAGCTTGTATGCACTGGTTTTCATCGAGAACTCTCTTCCCTGAGTCTCCGTTAACCGTAATCCCAGTGCAGAGCTGAATGAATCATTACTGTTTATTGTGTCAGTGAGTGGTGACTTCTCCTGGCTGTACTAACTGTACTAACAAGACACTTTAAAGAGTACTAGGCCGTTTTTTTCATTAGCCACCAGTTGGAAATACGTAAACATCTGGCTTGTGGATTGCTCAACTTTTTCCCAACTCCGGGGATGGTACCTCGGGCTTGGTCGGCGTTCATCGAGGCATAAAGGGGCAGTGTAGGGAGGGTGCTAGAGCAGCTAGGGGGGTAAACAGGGTGTTTCTAGTGTATTGGACAGACTTATTGCTGAATGGTTCTGGGTTTTGTCCACGGTCCCCTTGTTAATGACGAAGCTGAAGAAGCACTTTTTTGGATCTCTTTGGATAAAAGTGCCTGCTAAACGCTCGATAGTAGATAGAATAGGACTATGGAGAGAATCCACTCAATGGTGTATGTTTCATTTGCTTAATGAAACATACATTACAGACATCTCTAACAATATATTGTGACGTACCTTAAGTGTTTCTGTAGTTTTGCCACTGACAAACATGTGAAATCATCTGATTGGTCTCCAGAATCAGACCTAAGAATAGTCTGATGATAGCAAACAAGCTGAAAGCTGATATTGACAGCGAACCCAAATCAACACTGTGTACGCTGGTCACAATAGAAACATCCTTTCTCATTCTGAAAGCTTCATCCACCTGCGTCAATGAGTTTCTCTGTCAGAACATCCCCGTAGCCAAATAGGAAACAAGGCGTTACTCAGACGCCTTGATAGCAGAACTTCTGCTATCTAGGCGTCACTCAGACGCCTTGATAGCAGAACTTCTGCTATCTAGGCGTCACTCAGACGCCTTGATAGCAGAACTTCTGCTATCACATAGGACTGCTGTATCCCAAGCTTGCTGGGGCACTACCTGTTTTTTACCCAAGTGGGTGCACCGTGTGGTTTCCACCAGCAGAGGGAGGCGCAGAGCACCAACCATCAGCTGCAGGAGGAGCTGCTGTCCAGCCAGCAGGAGACAGACAAGTTACAAGGAGAGATACAGCTGGTCCTGCTACAGCTGGACACACACGTCAGGTAAGACTCACTCACTCACTCACTCACTCACTCACTCACTCACTCACTCACTCACTCACTCACTCACTCACTCACTCACTCACTCACTCACTCACTCACTCACTCACTCACTCACTCTGTGAAATAGCTTCAACTTGATTAAACATGAGCTCTTTTGTCCTCTAATCAAAGACTTTCTCAATCCATGGCCCTTATTCTTCTAGAGGCAATCTTGGTTCTAAACGCTAGCTAGCATTTAGAACCAAGATGGCCTCTAGGTGAATAAGGCCCATTCCCCAGCTCTTCCCCATGTGGTTTAAAATCCTGTGTGTGTGTGTGTGTGCCTGTGTGTGTGTGTGTGTGTGTGTGTGTGTGTGCGCGTCTGGTGCAGGAGGCACAACGAGAAGCAGGAGCAGCAGCGTAGCAAGCTGCGGCAGGCCCGGCAGGCCTGCCTGAAGGCCACAGGGCAGCGGGACCGCACCATCCAGAGGCTGGAGAACGACCTGGAGCTGGCCTCCAGCCTCTCCCTCAAGGTGCCCCCTCCCACCCCCTCTCTCTGCCCCTTCCTCCACAGAGTTAAGGCCTAGTTATGGTTCCACGTTGACGCAGCACAAGGGGGTTTACGGACCAGTTACGTCCTTGCGGAGTTCCACCGGCTTTGATTGGAGCCGCGTCGTCAAATATACCCCCCCCCCCCCCCCCCCCCCTCTTATAAAAATAAAATAAATAGGCTTCAAATTTTATTAAAAACTAGTTTTACTTGCACAAATTATGAAAGAAATAGCCCTGGTCCCAGTGATCTAATCTGGTGATGTATCTCAATAGAAAGCTAGTCACACAAACGAGACCAAAGAGAATGCTTCACATTCTCAGCAATTATTGGCAGGATTCAGAGTGATATTTCACAGTTGACTCGCTGCATCAACACCAGCACTTCTCCAACACTGACACCCTGCATGTACCCTCCTGGTGGTTTGGAGATCTGTTTTAGAGGATAAGGACGCCACCCAGTTGTCGAGGCTGTTTTTAGCATGGCACCAGTCTCCTCATAACACTCTGCTCCTCGCTCTCCTCTTCCCCTCCCTCCTTGTCTTCCTTCTCTTTCTCTTCTGCCTCCTTTTCCTTGTATTCTCCACATTTTTCCCCGTCATCCTCCTTATCCTCATCCCTCTCCCCTTCCACTCCTCCTCCTCCCCCCCTTGCTCCATCCCCTCTTCACTCCCTTTCTTCCTCTCTTCTTCTTCTCCTCCTCCTCCTCCCTCCCCCTACTGCTCCTTCTCCTCTTCATCTCCCATCCTTCCTTTCTTCTTCTTCTTCTTCTTCTTCTTCTTCTTCTTCTTCTTCTTCTTCTTCTTCTCCTCCTCTTCATCTCTTCTTCTCCTCCTCTTCATCTCCCATCCTTCCTCTCTTCTTCTTCTCCTCCTCCTCCTCTTCCTCCCTCTCCCACTGCTCCTTCTCCTCTTCATCTCCCATCCTTCCTCTCCCCCACTGCTCCTTCGCCTCTTCGTCTCCCCCCCCTCCTCCTCCTCCCCCCTCCCACCACCATGGGTGGTGTCTCCAGGAGAAGGAGTCGGTGCGTACGGTGATGGCTGAGAATGAGAAGCTGTTGGTGGAGAAGAGGGACCTGCTGCGGAGGACGAGCGAGGCTGAGGACCTGGGCAGCGCTGGCATGCGTACCGCCTCCACCGTGCAGCACAGGTACAGCCCCGCCCTCCATCCCCCATGATGCACCCTGCTAGGTACCGGTCCTCCATCCCACAGGATGCAACCTGCTAGTGACGAGGCCCCAATACCCCATGATGCAGCTTGGTAGGTACTTGTCCTCAATCCCCCATGATGAATCCTGCTTAGGTACGAGGTCCCAATCCCCCATGATGCACCTTGCTAGGTACTAGTCCCAAATACCCCATGATGCACCTTGCTAGGTACTATGCCTCAGTCCACCATTATGCAGCCTGCTAGGTACCAGGCCCCTATCACCCATGATGCCCCTTGCTAAGGACTAGGTCTCAATCCCCCATGATGCAGCTTGCTAAGTACAACCATGCCCGCAATCCCCCAAGGTGCACCTTGGTTTTATTGCAAAACAAACAAACAGGCTATATCATCTACTGGGCCTTAAATCGCATGCTAAAGCTAGTAATTTTACTGCAGGTTGTTGGATTC
This sequence comes from Gadus macrocephalus, assembly GCF_031168955.1. NCBI lineage: Eukaryota > Metazoa > Chordata > Actinopteri > Gadiformes > Gadidae > Gadus > Gadus macrocephalus. Next base: position 19,741,032 of record NC_082382.1, read on the forward strand.
CTCCATTATAGCAAATGTGTGAATAATATGTTGAATACAATTGAATCAGGTTTTTTTCTTTTTACTATTATGATCATCGAAATGGTATCATTTCATAGCTATGATTTTTCCAAATAATAATACATTTTATTTGTTTCATGCGATAGAAATCATATAGGTTTAGTTATTAGTATATGCTACATGTGAACCTCCTAAGATGGCGCAGTTTGATTGGTTCGCTATCTCGGGATATTGGGCAATACTAGATGGAGTGAGATCTCAAACTTGTGATATCGTTTTCATCGCAAAATTTCCCCCTTTAAGCGTAAGTGACGGTCGTCTTTTCACGCTAAAAAAAAATACACGTTAAAGAAAACAAATAAATCCCGGCGTTCACGTGTAGTATATACTAAAAAAATTATTCACCTCACCTCTTCTGCGAATAATTGTTAAAAATACTGTAAGCTGTGCTGATGAACCGCTGTAACAGTGAAAGCCAGCCCAGAGAACGACCACTTCACCGTCCCATCCATCATCCTGTTACCCAATCAACTCCTCCACCTCTGCCTCAGGGTCAACGGCCTGGAGCAGGAGAACCGACAGCTGCAGGACAGGACGCTGAAGCTGTCCAATCAAGTGAGCTGCTTGGAGCGGGCGCTGAGGAACGTCCAATCGTTCTGCAGTCTGGAGGTAGAAGCCCCGCCCCGTTCTGCCGGATCATCACTAGCTCTAATATAAGACCCCTTCAAGGGATATATTTGAACTAGTTATACAGTGCATCTTTGTGACTTCCTGTTTGACAGAGTAATAGCGATATGTATGTTTATGTGACTAAACTGGTTTCAATGCGGGGGGGGGGGTGGTGGTGAACAACCGTCACGGAAGCGCCACGGCAGTAAATCGCCGAAAATAATAGAAACCATTATAGTCAATGTAGGCTATTCCACTGGTCTATTTTTGAGGGTTTGCCGGTTCGCAGCCGTGTCTCAGAACACTTCTACATCCAATCAGTTTGCATTTGCTCATGAATATTCATGAGCTCACATCGACCCCTATGCAATTCACGCTATTGATAACCCTATGGTATCACTAGCTAATCAGTGGCAAAGAAGAAATGAAAGTCTGCGTCGATGCCTCGTCTATTCTCTAATCGCTAGTCAAGTGTCGCGAGCGGACTGCGACGTATTTAATGGGTTATAATATTGATGTGTAGGGGTTGATAATAACTCGGGAATAATATTGTATGGGTCATTCTAATCATAATCGTTGTTTGCGATTCATATAGGCCTATTATAATCATGCACGTCTTGAGCCATCAGCCGCATCGTGTCCGTACCGCCTCCAGGGGGGATCGCAGTACGGAACACAGCCGCTTCGCTGCCGTGACGCTTCCGCCACGGTTCTGGTGGAACTTACTCATGGCACTGAGCAATGGTGACCGTTACAGGACGTTCTGATTGGCCGGTGCCTGCCTGACCGGAGAGGGGGGTGTGTGTAAACAATGGTTTTTTTTTCTTGGGGTTTGTTCGTTCAGCACGAGGTGAGGAAGATGTTACCCCCCGAGGGTCTGACCATGGACAGCATGCGCCAGTCCTCGAGTCTCAGGTAGCCCCTCTTTGTGTTTAAACTAAACATAGGTCCCCCTGTTTCACGCTCTACTGACTCATAACCAATCACGTGTGTGTGTGTGTGTGTGTGTGTGTGTGTGTGTGTGTGTGTGTGTGTGTGTGTGTGTGTGTGTGTGTGTGTGTGTGTGTGTGTGTGTGTGTGTGTGTGTGTGTGTGTGTGTGTGTGTGTGTGTGTGTGTGTGTGTGTGCGTGCGTGCCCGTGTCCAGCCTGACCTCCGGCGCCTGCGACCCCCTTGGGATCCTGGACGCCATCTGCCGGGTCAAGGGGGAGGGTCCCCGCGTCGCCCCGCCCAGCGCGCCCCAGTTCCAGCCCTCGGAGCTGGGCTACCTGAACGTCACGTCCCCCGGCCCCGGGGGTCTGGCGGAGACCCGGCACAGTGCAGAGCGCGACCAGGTATGACGGGGGGGGGTGGGGTGAGGACCACGACGGGGGTCTCCTGAGACGCCCTCCGCTCATACCCAGGTACTGGCGCCCTGTGCGTATTGTAATCACATACCACCACGCGAAGACGCTTCGACGCAGTCGTGAACCTGTTTTTGGTCGGTGTCGGGTTTTAGTGAGTGACCAATCACAGCCCTTGCTGCTGCGTTGCCTTGACGCAGTTTTTTGGGATGCGCACTTCAGGTCCTTGCGGTGGACGCAAGGAGGCTCCGCAAGGAAGTAATGGGTCCGTAAACCCTCTTGCGTCGTTGTGGAACCATAATCAGCCCTTTAGTGTGAAGGAGAAGACGGAGGAAGAGATGGGCATTGAGGGCACAATTGACAATGAATCGCCCACAGTGCAGTGACCCGGAACCTTTGAGCAAGTATTGGGGGTTGCACTGATGGGACATTTCTTGGTCAATCCTGATTCGATATTCCTGCACTATTCTATGTGGATGAAGATATTGAAAACGAATAATAATAATAATACAATGCTGTATTTACATAGACACTGCCGCATGGGATAAATGTATTGTATGTGTATACAGAAAACTTGGTCGTAAATATCGATTACTTTACCGTATCACAGCATTTCAGACTGAAAAACACATACTGTAGATGTGTGGCTTGTATCAAACGTCTTTTAAATCATCAAAGGTCAATGTTATATTGATATTGTTGTCCCAATCTAGAAAGTGGTAAACAAATCTTGGACGTGATAAAGTCAGGAGGAAACACAAGGAGGAGTATTGTTTTAAAGGTGGTCTCTCACTCCTCAGGGCAGTGTCTATGTAGCAGTCACCGAGGACACTGTAGATTATAGGGCTCTCTCCTTCAGTTAGATAGCCGCAATACAGTCCACGAAAGTGTGTGAGCAAGACCGTTGGGATGTGTCACATCCTAAAGCCTTTGACTGAAACCCTAATAATGCTGAGTACAAACATGACGAGGTAATCATGATGACATTGTGATCAGGAAAGGGATGGAAATGTAATTGTCACACGTGTTCTATGCTTGAATTGTGTCAAATTATAAAAGTTATTTTGTATTGGGACACCAAACATACAAAGACTAGATTTGTTGGGGCATTATCGGAAAAGATGTTGATCAATTGTATTTATTTATGTCAACATAAATAGCCTTGTGTATGTGTAGGCCTGTGTTACAAAGTACAATCAATTAACACTCTTTAACATGAGCACTTTAAAAACTAAACTTTTGGGTTTACATAGATATTTTGGTAGCAATGGAAATGCTAATGACAATGGCAGGAAAGCGTTCATAAGATAAACGTGTAACAGTCCCTTGGACATAAGGAAATCCACGTCAAGTTGTATGTTTACATATTGTTTTTACTTAAAATATCACGGTACTCCCACTAGAAACCTTTGAATGCATTTCATATTAATAATGAGCAGTATAATAGTTTTCCGATTCACCTGCAATAGAACACACGGAACGCTACGCTTTGGTTTAAAGTTCCACGCTCGTTTGAGAGCTTTCTAGCTAAAGGCACCAGAGTATTTACTAAACCCAGTGTGAAAGGCTAACAGCCGGCTAGCGTGTATGGCTGTATTTACAGTGGCTGAGTCTGGTCTCAAGGGGTTTAAGGACCATAACCTGAGTATTCAGCCATGAGGGTTGGTATCTATAAAGGTTGCTGTAAAGAACCCACCTATTTTGTATTTTAAATTAGATAAAAAGGTATGCTGTACTTTTTTTTTTTTTTGGAGATGTTTTTACCTTTAACATTTACAGAATAGTAACGTTTTTTTATGGAAACAGAACAACTCAATTAAGACGATGAAGCCACTTCTCATTGTGTCACTGTGCCTCAGCCTCAACTGTCATCTTGTGCGTGTGTCCTTATGGACAAAATTTTACCCGCTTTGACTTGTAAATATTTGGTTGTTTTAGTTTTTTGTTTGCAGAAACCTATTTTCATAAATAAAGTGAACTGAAACATAGTAGTGCTTTTCTGATATTTCTCAAACTCTTCTCTACCGCCAGGGAAGTCAAAGTCTGAGTCAGAGAGGAACTGGGATAGAATACAGAGGCTTTTGCCTAGAAATGCGAGTCATAAACACTCAAATCAGAAAAATGGCCAGACCACAGAAAGTGTCAAAATCAAACATGAACCGCTTTCGTGACGGTTCTTGTGGAAATTGGCCTTAACACACACACACGTTTGATATTGTTCTTGGGCAGGAATCCGTCTTTTAATTAAAAAAACATTGGCAATCAATTTGAGTTTATAACAGTCTGTTTATTAAACAAGGTAAAGATACAAAGGTTTTTTTTTCTTTAATTTTTTTTTTTTAAACATTGATAATTGTAGTTTTGCTTCTCAGTCCTGGCTGTGCATATTTAGTTGTCTAGAAACTGTATATGAAACCACAATGCAAGACAGGAAAAGGAGTCATAAATCTACACAATATATTTTGATAGAGAACATGGGTTAAACAGTTATTATACAGATTACAGCTTGGGTTACTCCATGCGGAAGAGATAAAAAAATAAACAAAACAAATGTCTACACGATTGAATACTGCAAAACACAATACACAGAGATGGAATAGATTGGTCGCGGGATGATAAAACAGTTAAGGCTTAGACGAAAAGAACTGGTGTAAAAACATGAATGTTAATACGATACAGGTAGACTAAAAATCATTACAGTAAGTTTATACAGAAATATACTTTTTTTTATAAAAACCCAAGTAGGATGGTTTATGAAAACATAAAATAGATACAATAGATGAGTTACATGTTTTACAGTACAGCAACATGTACAATTCCCCCTTATCTTGAAATAGAGGATCACGTTAGAGAGGCAGGGTCTGTTGTTGGCGTAGATGAGTTCTCTCAGGCCTTTTCAGGGCTTGAGTTTTTATTCTGTCTTTTTTTTTTTCGTTTTGTTTTGAAAACATACTTTATACTGTATATTTACCTTACAATATTTCTCAATTCCATCTCCAACTTTATTCGACTGATAGCACCTTTCATTGGTCCCCTGCTGAATACAGGGTGCCCGTTTACAAGCAGAGATGGAACTTCCTGTTAAGAAAGTAAAGGTCCTCTTGGGTATTTTTAAAGATGTGGCAGGACTTATACTTTCCGAAACTGGAATCGTGCACATCGGCCTATTAGTACCGTCCCGAGTGACCAGAGGTTAAAAGTTACATTAAAATACAACAAACAATACTGTATACAATGAAGGAATACTAAAAGTTTAAAAATAAAAACTATCGAGGGAGAAGCCTTGTGCCCACATTGTCAAAAAAGGCCCAAAGAATACGCCTTTATACTGCAGTTCAGTTCAAATGGGTAAAGCTTGGCATTATTTTTCATAGACGGAGTATAAAAATACTCTATTGGGACAGAATAGTTATACAATAACAGCTTCACATTTTGGTCAAATAATGAGCGGCCTATTTCAATCGAGTAACAGTTGAAACTTTTAGTTGAAAATAACATGGAGTTGATACAACTACACTGCATCAACAGAACACATTAGAAGCAGATGTCGGTAGCATTTATGAACAACATATTCTGAGTTAATAATTGATACATGAGCTCAAAAACCTTAAGGTTTGTATGGCACGGAAGGACCGTAATTGAATTGTTTATCGTCAAAGAATTTCAGCAAAGATTAAAACCATCAAATATGGTGCAATGGAAGATGTGGAAAACAGTATTTTTAAACTTTGTTTCGCCTACGTGACGGTATTTTTAAACCTCGATTCTATACTTTTTCAATATAATTTAGAGTCGTACAGACTAGAGTCGTTTCAATTGGTCCAGCAATTCAAAAGAATGCTTCATTCATCCCTCACCATATCTTTCAGTTATGTCCAAAAAAAACTTGCAGCATAACCAACATTGCAGCATGCTTCAAACACTCCGCCTCTGTGCCAAAAAGAGCTCCTTCAGCTCTGCAGTCCACCCAAATTATTGTCTTGGCAGCTGGCTAAAGCATCCTGCCCTGCTGGACCCAACAGAAAGACCTGGCTGATCATCAGTCTGGGCAACTTAAAATACTGGAGCTATCCTTAAATAATACACCACTTTAACAGCAGTCTTTTGAATTGTCTCCTACCGATTGCCCTTCTTTTAATGGAGGTGGATCTGACCCTGTAAACGTGTATATATATATATATATATATATATATATATGCGCGACATAAAAAAGAACAAATAAACAGTAATGGGAACGACTGTTGGTCTGGACATGGTCCGTAGTACTCCTAGCTGCCCCAAGTGATGCCATTTTGGCTCTCCTTTCTCCAAGACAACATGAGCCCGTAACCGCAAGGCCTAAAAGTGCTTAAGGATTATCTTTGGATGTGAACAGAGTACACCCAACAAACTCATTCAAAAAAGTATATTTCTCAATTTCTTTATAAGGGCTAATTTCATCTGGCACGTTTTTTTTCGAAACCCATTTCATGGAATTGAAAGAAACAAAACAAACGAGGACATTAAAACTGAAAGGGGCTGATGCATCCGGCAGCGAACATAACGCCTACCAAGGTGCGGACTGAATCTGACGCCAGACATTCTCGGCCCACTTCGTTCCCCTAGTTCGTCGCACTAGTCCGAACCACTAGTTTCGTCGCACTAGTCCGAACCACTAGTTTCGTCGCACTAGTTTCGTCGCACTAATGGAGCTCAATCGTTACATTCGTCAAACGGGGGAAGGGAACAAAATCAAAAGAATACTAACAAAACAAAGCAACGTGTGCTGCCGAGTATCGCTTCAGCAGATGACCTATGTCACAGACAGGGGTGGCGGGGAGGTCTGAGGTCGTCCGTGTACAGGCTCCCCCCCCCCCTCCTCCCATACTCATGTCGGGTGTTCATAGCATAGGTAGACCTAATGTTGAGGGCCACGTGTGCAGGGTATAGGGCCCCACTCTCTCTCCAGGCCTATGGACTACGAACCATCATCGTCGTCTTCGTCATCATCATCGTCATCATACCGTGTCTGCTGCTGGGTCCCAGGGTCCTGGGGGCGGGGCTTAGATGAGGGAGATGCGGATGGGGATGTTGGGGGACTCAGTTCTCTGGGGAGACTGGTGGCTCACCAGGTGCTCCACCACCGTGTGTTTGGACATGTGCTTCATTAGGTAGGTCTCCTGTTAACATCACAGGGGAAATGTTAATGTTGTATTGATCTTTAAAACATTTTACGTGTGCTTCATTACGTAGGTCTGCTGTTAACATCACAGGGGAAATGTTAATGTTGTATTGATCTTTAAAACATGTGCTTCATTAGGTAGGTCTCCTGTTAACAACACAGGGGAAATGTTAATGTTATATTGCTCTTTTAAACATTTTACATGTGCTTCATGAGGTAGGTCTCCTGTTAAAGTCAAAGGGGAAATATTAATGTTTTATTGATCTTTATAAAACATGTTAAATGTGCTTCGTAAGGTAGGTCTCCTGCTAATAACATAGGGAAAATATTATGCCAACCGTTTCCAAAATGATAGTGAAGGCGCGATAAGAAAGGGCACTCACTGAGGTGTAGGCGCGCCCACACATGCTACAGCAGTAGGCCTTAGCGTTCTTGATGGCGTGCGCTGAAAGGTGGATCTGGAGTGAGGCGGAGTCCGAGTAGGCCCGGTAACAGTTGGGACACTTGTACGGCTTGTCTTTGTTGTGCTGTCTCTGGTGGGACTGTGGAAGCAAACAACACAAACCGCAGATAAGATTCCAACCACAGGGAATGAAATGTGATCGATGACGCGTCCTTTACGGAGATTAAAATCCAGTATTGAAAAGGTTAATGCAAATGTTATGTGATAATGTTAGCGTTGGCATTCAATGAAGGTCAGTTAACTAATGAGTAATTAATGATCATTGTGTTCACCTGGAGGTTCGAGAGCTGGGTAAAGGCCTTTTCACATCCCGGATGGGCACATTTGTACGGCCGGTCACCAGTGTGGATTCTGTGGGAAGTAAAAAATACGTTGTTTATGCGAGACCAGAGTTAAGCTTGTCCTATAACGTTACCCGTGGATCCATATTATTCACGATCAAAAATAGGATTCCCTTTTGCACTTTTGAAGATGTGATTGAAATGTGTCCTGCTTGAGCTGTGGTTGTTACAGTATAAAAAAAATAAAGGTTATTCATCAGTCAAGGATACGAGTGTTGAAGAATCCACTGCGCATGGTTGAATCCATGCGCAATTAAAAGTGAGGTTCCTCTGCTATTCAGCAAGATTCCCCCTCCAACTCTGTCCCAGTTTGCATGGTGGAGGCCTGACACCCCAGCCACCCCTGTCCCTGTCCCAGACTGCAGGGTGGTGGGTGGAGGCCTCATACCCCACCCACTCCTGTCCCAGTGTCCATGGTGGTGGGTGGAGGCCTCATACCCCACCCACTCCTGTCCCAGTGTCCATGGTGGTGGGTGGAAGCCTTACACCCCTGTCCCCTGTCCCGGTCTGCATGGTGGAGGCCTCCTACCTCTCCCCTGTCCCCTGGCCCAGTGTCCATGGCGGTGGGTGGAGGCCTTACACCCCTGTCCCCGGTCCCAGTGTCCATGGTGGTGCGCGGAGGCTGACCTGGTGTGCTGCTGCAGGTGGGACAGCTGGCGGAAGGAGTTCTCGCAGTAGGAGCAGTGGTAGGGCTTGATGCCCAGGTGGATGCGCAGGTGCTGGGCCAGGTACGAGGCGTTGGCGAAGGACTTGGAGCAGTGGGGACACTTGTGGGGCTTGGCCTCTGTGTGGGACTTGGAGTGGATCTGCATCTCCGACTTGGTGAAGAAGGTGAGCGGGCACACCTTACACCTGGGGTTTGGGGGGGGGAGCACAAACATTAGGCCCAATCCCATTTCTACCCCTTACCCCTTCCCCCCTTACCCCTTCAAAACAAGGGGGAGGGGTAAGGGGTAGAAATGGGATTGGGCCTAGAGGTAGGCAATGTGGAGAAACCAGCCGGAGTAAGCTTGACTTTGAAACTATATACAATTTTGGCAAGATATCAGAGCATCAGTCTGCCTTCAGTACTACGGTATCAATGTTTAATGAGGGCGTTTAAATTGCAGCAGGAAGACGGCGACAAAAAAAAAGTGAGTGCCATTCTACAGCACAGCAACAGCACTCAATAAACCATTGCGAAAGCAGACCTTTCACAAGATCAGAAGAACGATAAACTGATAAACACAAAACCATAACAAGATGTATTTTAACGGCACGACAACTTCCTGGACATAACTACATGCAAGATTTAGGGTCCAAAATGAACCTTTTAAAACGTGATTAGGAAAGTATTGTCCATTTATAACCCTGAATTGTCTGCCCCGCCAAACATCCAATCTATTGGTTCATGGAAGTGGTTCGTGTTGTAAACTCTGGACCCCGATTATAGCCCCCCCCCTCCCCAACCTGTATGTCTTGCCCTCTTTGGGGGCGATGGTGACGCAGCCCTGGTCCGCCATGATGGGGTACGGCACCACCAGCAGGGGGCCCGACTGGTTCTCCGCCTTGATCTTCTTCCGGCCCCGGGGGGCCTTGGGCGGGGGTCCCAGGAGCCCCGCCAGGCCCCCCGCCTTCATGTGGTCCATGCCGGGGCCGCTGGCCAGCCCGGAGAGGATGTTGACGCCGGGGGCCCCGCCCATGCGGTGCTGGCCGCTGGAGGTGGGCGTGGTGGGGGTGAGGGCCTCCGAGGTGCCGTGGTTCTCGGGTCGCGACGAGGGGGCCAGACCTGTTGGGGTTTCGGGGGGGGGGGGGGGAGATCAGAGATGTATCCGTACAGAGCAACAACCTACAGAATCTGCACCAAAAAAAAAATCTGTACGGAGAGGGGGGGGGGGGGCGATACTAGGGGGACCCCCTAGTCAAGTCAACAAGCCTTTTGAGGACGTTAAGTTCAGATGCTCCTCCCACATCTAGCTCTAGCTTTGGATCCGCCTCCTTCGGTTTGTTTCAGCCCTGCGCGCCGATTGGCTGCGTAACGGCCTCTTACATCTGAACTGTGCGTCTTTACGTTCAGGGATTGCACCCATGTGGTTAAACATGCCTCATTCAGTAGAGCCCCAGCTAGACGCTTAAACACCCCTGACCTCCCCTCCCCTCCCTCCCTCCCTCCCTCCCTCCCCAATGTGGAGCAGGTGATTTTCCATCCGATGGTTTAGCGGGCTGTTGGGGTTGTCCAGCCACCTCACCGGCCATGACATAAAACCCTCTCTTTTTACATTCGGCATCTCTGAAGTATGTTACGGTACTTCAGCCATCCCAGCTTTTCCTTATACAGTTGTGGGATGTTCCCCCTTCCCCCTCCCCTCAATACACCTCCTGGCTGCCAGGCTTCCTGTCGTCTCCCCCGTTACCCCCAGCATGGGGAGGGGGGGGGGGGGGCAGGGGGGAGCCGACAGCGGTACCTGACACGTTAGTAGACAGTGGGTGACGGGGGGGGGGGGGTTGCTCACCAATCTGCCTCATGTGCCAGTCTTCCCACAATCCTTTGGCCTTCACTGCTGACATGTTGTCCATGTTTGCGTCTGAGAAGTTGTAAGGTGATCGGCACATTTTTTTCCCATGTATTGCATAGCAACGCAGATGATGATCACACCACCCACGTAAAACAACAGCACCATGCACATTTCTAAAGGGGGCGGACTGTCCGGGGGTGGCCGACCCGGAAGGGTGGTCTATGTTGGACATCAGTCGCCTACGTCGACTTGACGGGGGAAGCGGTGGCGTGCTAGTAACACTGTGTATGATGAGTCAAGCGCCTTTTGAGTCTCTTTTGAGTTTCAGGACATCCTGCTGACTTTGAATCGCCATGGTCGTGCGACCGGGGAGAAATTAAAATCCTCAAACAAACGACGAGGATTTTCATTTCTGCTGCGTTTTGGACCACAAGGAGGAGGAGAGGATACGTGACCGAATCGTTCTTCAAAAACAACAACAACAACAACAACAACAGCAGCAGCAGCAGCAGCAGCAGCAGCAGCAGCAGCAGCAGCAGCAGCAGCAGCAGCAGCAACAAACAAAACAATGTAATGAAAAGGCAAGTGCCAAGGTACTCGCCTAACAAGTTAGGACTCAGATTCTGATAGATCCAATGTGCCGACGCCCCCACCGTACCTGGTCCAGAGCTGGAGGGGGGGCGTGCGTGCAGGGCGATGTCGGGCTGCCCGGAGCCCACCTGGGACTGGGGCTGGGAGGGGTGGTGGCCTTGTACTTGGTGGGGCTGAAGCTTGGGCACCTGCATGCCATGCTGGATCCCGCCGCCGCCGCCACCGCCACCACCACCCCCTCCGTCGGAGGGCGAGGAGGGCATCATCAGGGGCTGCTGGGAGGAGCTGGACGTCGGGGGCAGGTGGAGCGGGCGGATCTTCTCGGCCATCAGCTGCTCCTTGATCTTGTTGATGAGCACCAGGTTATCCAGCTGAAAGGGTCAAGGGTCAGCCTCAGGGGTCAGGCTCAACAGACGACCGCCACCCGTGTGTGAATGTCATCCTTGGAGTAAATAATCAAACCTATCCGAGCCATAAACCGCTCCCACCCAACTGGTCCACGATACCCGACTAAACGTTTGCCGTGTTTTATGTTCTCCTACTAGGTTATTATTATTATCACCTTCTCGTTAAGCCACAGCTGGCGCTAACGAGCCCTGGAGCCTTAAAGCAGACTTGAGAATAAATATTCCATAGTTTCCAAAAGGTTAGGCACTTCAAACGGCCCAGAGACCTTTAGACACATAGATGCGAACAGCCAACGTTTGACGCGGCAACCATAACAGAGCAGGTAAAAGGCCCTTCGAGGACTTTGACTGTTCCACGCCTGTGTTTGAACCCTGCTAAGCAGCGTTAAACTAATGGAGACTTTTGTTTGACAGGGTGGCTACTCTCCCACAACCTTCCACAGCCATTATCTGAATCCATATCATTAAAAGAGATGACACTATAAACGCCCTCTCAAAGGCTCTCACACAGCTGTGACTTCTAAACCACCGCCGCCACCACCTCACACGCCACTCCGAGGTACAGACCCGTCCACAGCTGTCTACAGAAGGGGCTCCCCGTCGCAACAGCAGGTTCCCCCTGGTGGTACCCCACTCTCTCCAGGTAGGGCCTTCAACACGGGGGGGGGCTATGAGGGGACTTACCTGGCTGGGCATGGAGGGAGGAGGAGGCCAGAAGTATGGGTTGTTGAACCGGGGTTCCGCCATCCTGTGAATAGAGATATCAATGAATGGTCATATTTCATGAATGGTTGTTAAAATCAGAGGTATCCTCTTGAGTGTGTATGCAATATTATTACTCTTGTGCGTTTAAAAGGAGCTTGGATATTGTTTTTTGTCAAATATATATGTGTAACAAGTTTTCACATACAGTGTATAGACTCAATACAAACTATACTATTATGTTAACTGAACAATAGATGTCAGCCTATGATGAAGCTGGGGCAAAATCAGGTTAATGGCGATATTTTCTTGCATCACCATCCTATGTTATGCACAGTTGGTTCCACACTAATACAGATGTTTTCTTTATCAACCCCTGGATGCCTGGGATTATTTAAGGAGCAGGTGCTTGCTCTATATTCACAGCGATTCAACATCCATTTGAAATCATTTTTCAAGCAGTTGTTGCTTTTTATTACATCATGTGTGGGCTGGTTATGTATCGATGCATTTCCATGATTAAATGTGTCTGTTAAAAAAAAAAGTAGAACTAGTTCATGAATAGGCCTGTATTGCTTGTGATTTAATGTGTTTAGTTATTATCGATGAATATTTAATCAAATTAAATCAGCCATCATACAAAGTTGCCAATATTTAGATAATGTTGCTATTACTGTAAGACAATTCATGTATTCACCAAGGTATTACACGTCTGGGTAGGCTATTACACATCAATAGTAATACCATAGGAATCCCGAATGCATAGTGAAACGGCATGCGCATCCCTAAGTTGGATAACAACAGTTTGCAAGGTACGTTTCTTAACCATGTAAACCAAAATCCAAATCCCCTCTCATGGTAGCATCGATTTTTTAAATCTGGCAATGAATGTCTGAAAATATGTCGTTACTCTCACAAAAAAGAGCCTTAGTAAACTTGACATCGCTTTTTTTGATAGCCTACCAAAGCGTGTGTGTGTGTGTGTGTGTGTGTGTGTGTGTGTGTGTGTGTGTGTGTGTGTGTGTGTGTGTGTGTGTGTGTGTGTGTGTGTGTGTGTGTGTGTGTGTGTGTGTGTGTGTGTGTGTGTGTGTGTTGCGGCCCAGACATTCTCAGACACTTTAGGTAAAACATTTCCAGACAAAAGAGAAACAAAAATGGCAGCCTTATTTTTATAAGGCGGGACGCCATATTCTGCAGACCCCCCCAAAAAAATGTGGAACATGCACGTCTTTTGCAGAGGATGGAGGCGCCGACCCCCTCGCTCAATGCTGTGTTTATCATGTCAAAGGCATGAAGGATTGTTTACGGCGATTTGCAGGTTTGAATAGCCCGGCCTCCCATCCTAAAAAAACTGACACTTCCTACAGCGACCATGCCCTGCAAAAACACCACGGAAATAGCAAAGATGCGGAGTCGTTGCCGATGCATTGGTAAAACAACAGCAGTGCAACATAAAGGGCATAATGTTGCACATGTACGCTCCCGTGTCGTTCGGGAGGCGAACCGTCGCAGCCCAAAAAAATCACTTTGGCTTGTTTTTTTTTTACATTCGGCAACTTTTTGACGAATCAAGACACAGCAAAAGAATGTGAACAATGCACACGCGTTCGAGGACCATGTTGCGTGTTAGAGATCTGCAAAAACAGTGCAGCGGTGGAAATACGTGCAGAAATACCTGAGGGAGTCGTGATTGCAGATGTTCTCTTTCCAGAAGAGCTATAATATAAAAGGTTGATGTTCTTTCTGCCAGCCTCCGACACGACCACCGCTTCCGGGTCGCTTTGTTCACTTCTGGGTAGCCTGCACACCGTGCAACACACACAGAGAGGGAGAGAGAGCTGGAAATGTGTCCTAAACAGTGCTGTATTGTTGCTTCGTCGTATTTATATAGTGTTTTACCGCAATCGTCGTAATCGTAAAAACACTGTATTTAAAACCAACGCATGGGGAAGCACATTTTATTGAAAGCTATATAGCCCATATTCAATAAGCTCCCAAAAAGCTATTTCATTCTATATAAATGGATATAATAATTATACATTTGACCACCTATGGGACTATACGTAGCCTCGGTCGTAGATGTTTAAGTTGTAAGGTTATACAAATGTTCTCACAATGTCAATTACGAACAATAACGTAAGAAGTGTTACAGTCACTGGGTAACAACATATTTATTAGACGTGTGGGGATAAGGTCCAAATAAATGACGTGGGCCATCACGAACGATGACAAAAATAATCAACATTACCCATGGCCATACTACGGTATTAACAGGGTAACTACATGCTTGCCACACGAGTTCCGCATAACCCCGCTGTGCTGACAGAAAGCAGCGTGACCGATGAGCGTATGTGTACGTGTGTACGTGTGTACGTGTGTGTGTGTGTGTGTGTGTGTGTGTGTGTGTGTGTGTGTGTGTGTGTGTGTGTGTGTGTGATGGTTTCTGAGATGTCAGTCAGTGTGAGTTTCCTGTGCCTTGAGTCAATGTTGAGGTGACAGGCGAGGCGCAACATGATCATTATTGACTAGTGGAGTCTCACTCCTCCACCCCGGTTGACTGCAACTGACCCGAGGGACCCTTACAAATTAACTCCAAAGAGAATGTAGTTCCTTGAACTCATTCATTTTGTTTTTATCATCTTATTGGACAACTTTTATTTAATTTGGCTATTTTTCTTTCTTTTTTGAAATGATATCCTCAGTGTTGGTGAGTAGGACTATGCTTTACCGAAATCCATAATGCCTCATTTGTATTGATGCCTTGACGTTTTTATTAGGCCTATCCAATATTATATTCACTGTTCTTTTTATTAGCTGTTATTGTATTACACATTTATATTAATTTGTGTAGGTCGTCCTAGTAGAGACATATTAATGTACAGTCCTATTGAGGTCGCTCTTGTTTATTCGCCTTTAGTTGATCAACTTTGTGCTGTTCTGTAATTGTAATTGTTCTGTTTTGTTTAGCCACTTTCGTATAAAAACAATGGGGGACATGGACAGAACTGTAGAAACCGGACGTTATACGGCGTATGTTTAAACACTCAAGCGATTAAGTCGCACATTAAATCGGAAAATAGTATCACGATATTTACAAAAGTGCGATATTTACAGAATCGCAATGCATATCGGCACTCCAAAATCGTTGATATGTCATATCGTGAGTTCCCTGCTGATTCCCGTCCTTGGCACACATGTCGGGAATGTGAAACGTGTATGACCTCTCCCTGTCAGGTTTGGACGGTGATGATGCGACTCCTTCCAATTGGCCAGAGTTGTAGCGAGGAGACTCTGACGAACTTTAACCAAAAGCATTGTGACAACTGTCCTCCTGGTGAGTTTGAAACCACGAACCCTGGACCCTTCCGGCTACCGGCCCTTGCATTGGTCCGATTACAATGAGAGGGAATGGACTGGAACTCTAGGTCACTTTTCCCTCAATGCCCGCAGAGATCAGAATGGTTGGTTTTGCTTCGTTCCAGGCTATTACGCGCCGGACTCGGAAGCCATGGCAGGCAGATACCAATGCAAGAGGTGTGAGGACCACACCTTCACCGAAATAGAAAACCACATTCCCAAGTGCAAGAAATGCAACACGTGTGATGGAGGTGAGTTCCTTGCTTTGTTTTTGACGTTGGGGGGATAATGTCACGGAAGTGATTACCGACCATTACAAAATACCACTGAAGAAACCTCCTGAGCCAACGGCCACTGTAGAAATGTAGAAATCAAAACTTACCTTGCAAGGTCTGGTCCCCACGTTTCTGTGTGTGTGTTTAATAATGAAATGCCCTATCGGACTCATCCACAGTTGGCATGAACGTGTCAACGGTATGCGTCTACAACAGGGATGCTCTGTGTGGATGCCAAGAGGGATGGTTCGGCTGGTCCTCAATGAACAAACTGACATGTCACCCTTGTTCCGGTTTGTAAAAAATCCTCACACAACCTCACACAAAGCCTGTTTCTGAGCCCCTCTAGCATGGGGACTGTAGCTCTGTGGACTGTAACTTTACAGAGCTGCCTAACAGTAACGGTTTGTTTGTCATTTCAGGGCTCCGAAGTGATGATGACCCAAGGTGGGAGTACTTAAAAAATAAGAGTCCCAATACAATTTATTTCGGCATTGATAACGGAACAGACAAGTGTCTTTTTGTCTCAAGTGTGTTTTTTTAGAGGCCCACCTACACATACTTATGGCAAACATTGTGAATGCTTGGAAACCAAGTTAGTCTTGACGTCAATCAGAAGGGCAGACATTTTTCCGACACAGAGTTGTATCTACAGCTCGAGCCTCCAGAGGGCGCTTATGGGGAACTTAGTTTGCTAATGGGAAAAACAGTGTAGCATTAGACCTGCTTGGAATTGAAAATGTTCTTTAATGTGTTTTTGTGTGTGTTTTAAGGAAAGAATGTATTCTGCCGCCAAAGAATGTGAACGAGGGTCAGAAGTCAACCTCCGCCGCCACCCTCATAACCTCTACGGGGCATGGCCAATCAGAGGGGACATTAGAGCCATCAAGACCCAGCCTCAGCCCACCAACTGAGCAGGGTAAGGGAGGTCCCCATTTAGAGCGGCTGTTGGTAAGATGTGGGTGTTGCCAAAGAGCGGGCACAGCAGAGCAAGAATGACGATAAACAACCCCAAAAGAAGGGTTAGGGTTAGGGTTCCCATTCCCTCTCTGCTCCCTCCCTCCATACTTTGCTCCACCTTTGAGGATGTTGTATTGGTTGTAGTCACCTGGCGTGTAGCTATAACACTGTGTGCATGCATGTTACTGACAAGGCAAGGTGGAGTCCCAAACCAATCAGGGAAGAGATGCACTGATTTTGACCAAAAGGAGGGAGCAGTCTGAAAACGAAATAGTCTGATACGGAGGCACATTAAACCCAAAACTGATATTCCAAAAGAGCATTCCAATCAAAAGCTGATGGAATGCTACACCATTTCTAACAAAATCAAAACTTAAATATAACCGCAAGCGATGATTAACGGGGTCCGAGCAAAATTAAAAGTCAAGAACACATTCAAACTGCAGCCTCATTCACATGGTCAAAATGTCTATTGATAAGCACACAAAATCCAGAAAACTCCAAGCGCACATTTCTCAAGTGAATTAAGGGCTTTCTTAAAAGCATATACCTGAAAAATCTTTGAAATTCTGGGGAAATTAAACATTTGTAGTCAAGAACACTAACGGAAGAAATATAAATATTGCAGTTAATTATGAAGGAAAAATAGTTAACGAAGAAGTTCCCCTTAATGCCTTACTGTGTCTTGGCAGTCAGATTCTTGGAAACGAATGAGCCGGAATCTTGATTTCCTGATGAATTTCAGGCGTTGTTCGATGTTGTTTTTCTTAAATGAGTGGCAATGACAGAATGTCAGGTTCAGCTTGTTCATAATGCTCTAATCAGGATTCGAACTCTCAACCTTAGGATCACCAGTACATCGCATTATCCCTTTGAGCCACTGACATTCCAGAACTGCATGAAGCCTCATTCACATGCTGAAAATGTCTATTGATAAGCACACAACGTCAAGAAAACTCCAAGCACAAATTTCACAAGAGAATTAAGGGCTTTCTTAAAAGAGTACAGATCTGAAAATTTGCACTGTTAATGGTATCCACCTAATGATAGCCGTATGGTAGTTATACATTAACAAAATAGTCGCATAGGCAAAATGGGTTGAGACTGTGGACGTTTGGCTTCTCTATAAAATTGTGGGAAAAACCTCCGCTCTAAAACATTTTTAGAGCGGAAGACCATGGTGAAAAAGATGCATCTGGTTCTAGAGATTAATATGATGAAAGAATTTGCAGTACCACAAATTTGGGTTTATGGGTAGTGGGGGTTATTGGTAACCATACCTGGAAATTTCAAGAGTTTTCGACTTACGGTATAGGCTGCAGTATGACTTTTACAGAATTTGAGGGGGGAAAAAAACGTCACAGAAACAACATCTCTCTCCCCCTAAATCAGGGGTCACCAACCTTTTTGAACCTGAGAGCTACTTCATGGGTACTGAGTCATACGGGGGGCACCCAGTTTGATACACTCTTCTGAAATAACAAATTTGCTCAGTTTGCCTTTAGTTATATATTATTATTAATGATTAATGAAGACACTGATCATGTTAATGATTTCTCACAATAATTATCAACAATGACTTAAAAAAGGTGGGAAAGAGTTGTTCAAGAATGAGTTGTGCTATTTTTAGGACAGGCCTGCGGGCGCCTCATATGGTCCTAGCGGGCGCCCTGGTGCCCGCGGGCACTGTGTTGGTGACCCCTGCTCTAGATATTACCTACAGCATAGAAGAAGACAAGCTAAATGTTATCTTTTAACAATTGTAATTGATCAACAAGCAAGATGTTCCTCTTGACATAGAACCTCATAGAATCCTTAAAGTACCCATTGGTCTTTCTGCCTATATGAAGAAATCAACAGTCTTTATCCATTAACATATGTTAACAAAGCCTTGATCCAAGAGTGATCTCGGAAGGATTGGTTATTATGTTTTCAAAAACCAAGACCGAAAGTCTGATTTCTGAGACTCATCCAATTGGTTTGTTCAGCAAAAGGAGATCAGATCTTTTGAAACTCTACACACACACACACACACACACACACGCACGCGCACGCGCGCGCTGGCAGTTTCAAGTGGCATTGATGGCGACACCATGGATGAACACTTCTTACCCATGTGGTTCCTCCCAGCAAACAGCTACACCATGCCGATGGTTGTGATAGTGGCGGTGGTGGCGGCGGCAGCGGTGGCCTTTCTGATCTGTAACTGGTTAACGGCCGTGGCCCGCATCCTCTACCGCACCGGACTGCCTGTGGCCAGCGATGACCCGGAGTCCAATTCCCTGGGTTGGAAGTTGACCGGTAATAGTGCCATGATACTAACCGCCTAAAGGAGACATATTATACCACCAGGTGTGAGTGTGATTAGCCTTACACGCCGTTTTGAAAATCTGGCCCATATGACATCACTAGTGGGCGTGTCCACCTAGATCTGTGCTGGATGAGCATTGTTTACTTCAGTCCACTGCGTAGGCTGGTAGACTGATCTATCCAGCACAGATCTAGGTGGACAAGCCCACTAGTGATGTCCTATGGGGCAGATTTTCAAAACGGCTTCTAAGGCTAATCACACTCACACCTGGTGGTATAATATGTCTCCTTTAACCTTGTCTTGTATATGACCTGCAGTGTTTGGGTCTGTTTCTCTAGGGGGGTTCATCTCTTGCTAAAAAAAAATACAAACCAAAAATGTATGTCAAAATAATTAATAGTAACACTAAACCATGATTGTCACCTTGCATGGTTGACTCTGCCGTCGGTGTGTCAATGTGTGTATTAATCGCTGTAAGTCGTTTTGGATAAAAGTATTTGGTAAATGCCCTCATTGTAAGTAAGGTATTCATTTAAACAGTATTTTAACAGGGTTAGAGTTGACTCTTTACTCTTAACCCCTTAACCAGCTCACTTTAACCACTACTCTACTATCCTCTATGCTAATTTTGTTAAATAATGCACACAACTGCATTTACTCACTTCAATTCAGGTTCTTTAATGTACCCTTAATATATATTAATGTATCTATGCAAAACATCTTGCTGCCACTTTATATAATTTATATAATATCAATCAAATCAAATCCTAATTTGATCAGAATAAGGACCTAGATCAACGGTCAAGGTTGGTTTGCAATAGTACGTCCATGTGAAAGAAAAGCCTATTTGCAAATAACCCACATCAAACCATATGTTGTTTGTGAGTCAATACTGTATCAGCACTTGTGACGGGAAACCGTGAGATTAAAATCAGTTTCCTCTGACCTCTGACAGCTCAAGAGAATCACCCTCCGAGCAACATGGTAAGTCCACGCTTTATGCATTTATGTTTGAACAAAACAGGAAATAAAAAAAGTGTATAGCATGTTCTTCATGTCTATCTGATTAAAATATGACGTGAAAGATATGGAAAAAAAATTATTTTGGTGCAGCTTTGGTACAGCAACGGTAAAGGCTTGCATGGTGGTTTATGTGGTTCAATTTTCTAGGAAATTAGGCATGAGGGAGGTTACAGGTTAGGGTGTTTCAACTCCTACTACTTATTATTTTTTTTCTCTCTCTCTCTGTAATATATGTTCCTATTACTCTCACTTGCTCTCGCTCTCTCTCTCTAGAGAGAGAGCGAGAGAGAGAGAGAGCGAGAGCAAGTGAGAGTAATAGGAACATATATTACAGAGAGAGAGAGAAAAAAAATAATAAGTAGTAGGAGAGAGAGAGAGAGGGAGAGAGAACTGTTTCATTTTCAATATGTCTCTTCTCTCTCTATCAAGATAGTGAGAAAGAAAGAGGAACATATATATATATATATATAGAGAGAGAGCGAGAGCAGGAACATGTTTTTAACATATTAAATATAATCCCACCCCCCTCCCCCTCTTTCTGTCTCTAAAGACTCTTCATCCGTGTGAGGAGGCTCCGGCGATGCTGATCTCTCAGGGCCTGATGGCAGCCTACCCCAGCCACCAACACCCCGTGCTGAGGCCCATGGAGGCTCCTGGTGAGACCAAGCATACAGGGCCACACATATGTCCTGGGGGGGGGGCTCCTCATCCTCTCTCTCTTGCTCTCTTGCTCTCTTGCTCTCTCTCTCTCTCTCTCTCTTGCTCTCTCTCTCTCTCTCTTGCTCTCTCTCTCTCTCTCTCTCTCTCTCTCTCTCTCTCTCTCTCTCTCTCTCTCTCTCTCTCTTGCTCTCTCTCTCTCTCTCTCTCTCTCTCTCTCTCTCTCTCTCTCTCTCTCTCTCTCTCTCTCTCTCTCTCTCTCTCTCTCTCTGGGTGTCTGCCTCTCTCTCTCTCTCTCTCTCTCTCTGGGTGTCTGCCTCTCTCTCTCTCTCTCTCTGGGTGTCTGCCTCTCTCTCTCTCTCTCTCTCTCTCTCTCTCTCTCTCTCTCTCTCTCTCTCTCTCTGGGTGTCTGCCTCTCTCTCTGGGTGTCTGCCTCTCTCTCTCTCTCTCTCTCTCTCTCTCTCTCTCTCTCTCTCTCTCTCTCTCTCTCTCTCTCTCTCTCTCTCTCTCTCTCTCTTCCCCCCCCCCGTCTCTCTCTCTCTCTCTCTCTCTCTCTCTCTCTCTCTCTCTCTCTCTCTGGGTGTCTGCCTCTCTCTCTGGGAGTGAATTTTTCCCGGAGCTGGGTTAAAGAATGGCTAGTATGGCGGTTATAGAGGTTTTAAATGTGTTGTACACGGTAACAAAACCGAATGCAAAAATAAGCTTTAAGGTGGTCCGATTGATGTCCTCTCCTGATGGCAGATCGACGCATATCCGCTGGCTGCCATTATTTATACTTGGGTCGAACACAGAACTGTACATCAATACACTTGACATTGTGAGCTCTGTTCCTCCGGCATGAGGAAACACAGGGATGGAAAGATTGAGAGTGAGGAGTGTAGGTCACACCGATGGTCTCCGATAATCTCGTTTAAACCAACATTGCTCCCCACATTAGGGGGTTCATAAATTGCGTCATTTATCTAAAATTTTTCCATCAGGCATCACACATCGCCAATGTGTGATACATGTATGCCTCACACATTGGCGCAATGCTGACGTCAAGGTCCGTCATCACAACCAAATTTTAGAAACCTGCAGTATATTTTTTTCTTTCCCTTTAGACAGGAAACTAACGACAATACATTTCTACCAGCTTGTGTCCTGCAAATGAATAGTTCCCTTTTCCGAAATGAACAGTAGTTTCCGGTTTCGTCAGAGCCACAGATAGAATGAGTCGTGTCAATAGGGTCAAACCGCTAAAAATAGTCCAAAGCAGATCGGATGAATGGGAGGGAACTGAGCACCACAAACATTGCAAATTGAGTGTTGCAGACCGACTTGCTCGTCAGTGGTATATCATTTTTTTTTATAGTATTATGGTAATTACATAACTAACTAAAATAAGCTACAAAACGGCTAAGTTCAAATGTGATTATGAGTTTAAGGTAACATATCGAACAGTATCACTGTGTCATCACTGTGCCTCTCGGAAGGAGCTGAATGTTAAAGGTCACACATTATTCCACCAGGTGTGAGTGTGATTAGCTGCTGCAAGCGTTGCTCATCTTTCCGTCATACATGTAGGTGGACACGCCCACTTGCGATGTCAGGAGGAGGAGGCCGACTTTCAAAACGGCTTGAGACGGCTAATCACACTCACACCAGGTGGAAGTGTGTGACCTTTAACACACAACTGTGAGCCTCTTCCGAGAGGCGCAGTGATAACATAGCAAGACAATAACGACCACTTGAGTCCAGAGACTCGTTCTTAACCAAGCAGAGCCGCACCCCAACCTCCACCCCCCCCCCCCCCCTCATCTCGCTCCAACCTAACCTCCACCCCTCGCCACCCCCCCCCTCCAGCATCAGCCCTCCCCCTGACCTCCTGCCCACCCCCACCCACCCCTCCTCCGAGCTGGCCCCCGGGGGAGCACTGGCCCCCGGCCGCCCTGTACGCCCTCATCCAGGAGGTGCCGCTGCGGCGCTGGAAGGAGCTGCTCCGTCACCTGGGCGTGGCCGAGCAGCAGATGGAGCGGGTGGAGGTGGAGGCGGGCGCCGCCTGCCTGGGCTCCAGGGAGAGGCAGTACCAGATGCTGCGGCTGTGGACCCAGCGGCCCGCGTCCGCCCTGCCCGAGGTGTACGCCGCGCTGCAGCGCATGGAGCTGACCGGCTGCGCCCAGCTGCTCCGGGAGCGCCTGGGGGCCCTGGGGGGGGCGGGGGGGCAGTGTGAAGGGCCATGGGGCTGGAGGGGGGGGGGGGGGGGCAGAGTGAAGGGCCCCTCCTGGAGACCATGAGGCTGGGGGGGGGGGGTGAGAATGAAGGCTTCCAAAGGTCTACATGACACTGAGTCCAAGTTGATTACACATTTGAACACGGACAACATTTGCAAACGGCCGGTTTGCTCCTGAATTTGGAAGCGCCACATTGGGCTCTGGTCACTGCCGTGGGGGCTCAGCCAGGACTAGTCAAACTGGAAGTGATTATAGCCCTGATTGGAAGTTCTCCTTATGTTGACGTTAAAGCACTCGCACACTGATCAAATGTCTAGAAGTAGAACCTGGCAATGAATGTAGGGAATTTATTTATTTTGTTTTTCACAGCCCTCCATGTGAAATGTAGTTATTTAGTAGCGAGTTACCTACTGTGAATTCCGATACTCTCCTTATGTAGGCCTAATGTCATTAAAGGTGACTTATTGCACCACCAGGTATGAGTGGGATTAGCCGTTACAAGCCGTTTTGAAAATCGGCCTCTTCTGACATCACAAGTGGGCGTGTCCACCTAGTTGTAAGACGGAGAGATGAGCAACGTTTGCTACAGTCCACCGGGTAGGCTGGTAGACTGATCTATGTCAGAAGGATGTCAGAAGAGGCAGATTTTCCAAAGGGCTTGTAACGGCTGATCCACTCACACCTGGTGGTGTAATCTGCCACCTTTAAGGAGTAGGTTAGGGTCAGTGGTGTCGTGCTCAAGGATGCCTACAGGTAGACTGCAGATATTGGGAATCTAACCCAGAACCTTCCATTCCTACAAATAATCGATGACTTCTTTGAAATTGGCCTACACCTTTGATAATGTGTATTCAGTCAGTCAATATTCACGAAGAATTTGTCTTTGTGAAAAAGTAATTTATTTTGTTATAGCTATATTATATTTATACGTCTGTCCATATTGCTCATTTTCTTGGCTAAAGGATAGAGCGATACAGCGTTAATGCATGGTGATACCCGCTTTCTGCATCCTCGATGGCTCACTTTCCTTCAAATCCCATATCAACATCACCACCCGCACTGCCTACTTCCATCTTCGTAACATAAATCGCCTCCGCCCCTCCCTCACCCCCCACACCACCTCTATTCTTGTGCATAGCCTTGTCACCTCCCGTATTGATTACTGTAACTCTCTCCTCTTTGGTCTCCCCCAGAAATCCCTCCATAAGCTCCAACTGGTCCAGAACTCAGCTGCCCGTATCATCTCCCAAACCCCCTCTTTCCACCACATCACCCCCATCCTAGAACAACTCCACTGGCTTCCAATCAACTTCCGTATCAACTTCAAAATTCTCCTTCATACCTTGTTTAAAGCCATCCACAACCTTGCCCCTCCCCTACCTGTCTGATCTCCTTCACACTGCCACCTCCACCCGCTCCCTCAGATCCTCCTCTTCCATCCACCTCACTGTCCCCTCTGCCCGGCTCACCACCATGGGGAGCAGAGCTCTCAGCCGCTCTGCTCCCAAACTCTGGAACTCACTCCCACCTCACATCCGAAATATTGACTCCCTCCCTCCGTTCAAATCCTCTCTCAAAACCCACCTTTTCAGGATAGCATTTTCACTGTAGTTGTCATGTTTTTTTTTTTACTTGCACTTTTAATGGTTTTGTTACTTGTTTGCCCTTGTTTTAAATTGTTTTAAATTTGTAAAGTGTCCTTGATTGACCTGAAAGGCGCTGTTAAATAAAATGTATTTCTCACTGGGACAATCTGTCGGCCATGAGAACACACTATAATTGGTTCTGAGTGCTGGTCAAGACCGGATGCTCATCAGTAACTACTCATAGCAATACAAATCGTGCTGACTTTAATTTATTGAGGTTTTATTTTGATTTTTGAGCGCCTGTTCGGTTGATTGTTTGAGGGACCTGCACCTGCTGTTTGCACTGCACAAGGAACAAGGGGGTCGATTGGTAGATTGTGTGTATTTAAACGATGCTACTGCCCAGTTTGACCAAGAAACTGCTTTAGGTGCTTTAAGAAATGCCCCCTTAACCCACTATGAAATCATTGAGCATCAATGGAAAAGGGTTTTAAAGTACATCTTAAAGTGACAGCACAAGTAGTGCTTTCTGGTTCTTTGATAATGTGTATTATTCACTCAGTCCATTTTCAGTATTTATCTTAACATGTATGCAATTGAGAAACCTCCATTATACAACCTTTTGAGATGTGTGTGATAACAATAATTCACATACATGTTCTCATCAGAATCCATTTGTTTGAGGTTCAGTCCAGACATTTGTGGTCTTGCTGTTACGTTGCCGTACCTTATGTTGAAATGTCTTATAACAAATTGGTTTATTCTTTTATAGTTTCCTTCAAATTATGAAATGTCTATTTTTCTATTTCACATCTCTTGTTTTTGTAATACATCATAGAATGTCTTATTTATTGAATTTCAGTTTATTAAAAAATATACACGGAATGCTGGTTCTAATTGAAATGCAGATCACGGCCACCAGATGGCGCTGTTGACATCGCTGATAGGGAACTTTCTGGTGCACGATAAATGAGAACTTGTTCGCCATTCATAGACATTCCACTTGCTTGAGATCCCTAGTTTTTATTCATGAGCTCCATCGGCGTGATCTCATCACGACTTGCAAATTTGAAGACAAGGAGTCCACACACTGTCCTCATTGGTAATCCTGCTTTTAGTCTAAGCCTCGGGATTGAGATCTAAAACGATTAAAAACTTCAAGATTCGAAGAGCGATCATTTACCACAAAAACTAGTTTCGATTCACACACTTTAAAGGACCTCTTATCTAGTCGAGCGTATCTGTTATATTATGTTTTGGTTAGGAGCGTCGACCGTTTCCACTGGCAACAGGACTCCTGCTCTGAACCAGACACTCAACTCTGACAACTCTGGATGCGGGGCTTCCCACTTTTTGGAAAAAGTTTAATCGAATAAATAGCGATTTGACTAGTTAGGGACTACAAGTTACGCAACCGCGAACAATTATCCATGGAATCAAGTGTGCTTATTGTGAATGTGGCGGTGTTGTGGTCGCGGTTGCTGTGTAGTGGGGCTATTGAGTTACACTGATGGGGCTATGGTTTTGAGTTGCTGTTATGTCGCGTATGGCATTCACTATCCGATGTTGGGCCGCTGTAACCAGCGAGAACCCTGTTTAACATCTTATTTGATGTGAGGTATGAGCGCAATTAGATGATAGTCGATGTATGCTTTAAGTGCATGAATCGCACCGCCAAGACGCACACCCGAAACAAGCAGGTGAGCCAATTCCACTGTAGAAGTATTGCATGCAAGTTATGGGCATGATGTTATCTCCTGTTTAAGCAATTTGTTGTATTGGGCCTGATTTTCAATTCTACATATGTTTTGTAACCGTATGCTTAGGTGATTTAATATTACTTACTTGCTTATTTATTTTTCTTCTTGTGTTAGTTTGCTCAGTGCTCAGTCCCGATAGATTGTATAAACTATGATGGGAACCACTTTATTTATTGTTGGGCTTGGCTTATGCATGTTTTAGTGTCTTTCCATCAACGGACACTCACTTTAACGTAATCTTTTTTATTTTTGAAGAGGTCAACGACAATGGATCCCCGATGGTAGCCTCACTCTAAAGATTTGGAGAGGGAGACAAAAAAAGAGAGAGAGAGACATTGACCACGTTAGGGGGCTCACTGCTCCATCATGGCCGCGGAGGTTCCTCCTAGAAACGGGGTGTCTGCGCTGTGCAGGGACGGGGACCAGCTCCTCGGGTCGGGCCGTGTGGCCGAGGCCACCATCCGCTACACCTCCGCCTTCAAGACCCACGCCTCCTCCACCGTGGCCCACATGCGGACCCTGGAGAAACCGGGCTTGGCGGCGGTGGTCTCCACCCTGGAGGGCTGGCTGGACGGCCGGGGAGACCCCCCTCCCGACGGGAGCGGGTCCCCGGCCGGTAAGGGTCTGGCGGCCGTGTTCCTGTCCACGCTCAGCCCCAACAACCTGTCCGCCACCATCTTCAAGATGGAGTCCCTCCTCCAGAGCGGGGGTCACGGCTGCGACGAGATCTACGCCCGCTGCACCGCCCTGCTCGCGGGCCGGCGGAGCCCCCGTCCGGAGGGCAGTGCCCGGGCGCTGCTGGGGCTGACCCGCGCCCTGGCCTCCCTTCGCTCTGACCCGCAGGACGCCCGCTGGCTCCGCCTCTACCTCCAGGCCCACGGGGAGAACCCGTCGGAGGCGGTGGCGCTGGTCAGGCGGCGCCAGGCCCACCACCTCCCCAGGATCGTCGAGGCCTTCGGCGGCGTTCTCTCACGGCGATACGCGTCCTCCGTCGGGCCTGACGGAGACGGGTCTACGCCGGGGGCCGGCGAGGACCACGACGGTGACCTGGACGCAGCCGACCTGTCCAAGTTCCTCCACTTCCTGCTGGCGGTTACCCCCGGCGACAGAGGGGTGCTGGAGCAGCAGGCCTCCCATCTGTTGTTCACGGGTCTGTACGCCGAGAGCGCCGAGGCGTACTCCGCCCTCTTGGACGGCGTGCCCGCGGAGCCAAAGGACGCGGGTTCGAACCCCGAGGGGAGCGAGCCGGGACCCGACGCCGAGACGCAGGCCAGGCTCTTCACGGGTCGGGCGGCGGCCCGCTTCTCGGCGGGGGGCCGGGCGGCGGAGGCGTGCGGCGACCTGGGCGCGGCCTTCGAGCTCCACCCGGCCTCCGCCCGCCGACACTTCCGCAAGTCCTTCGCCGGGGGGGGCGCCGGCCTGGCCGCCCGCCAGCACCTCCGCCAGCAGGCGGACCGGGGGCTGCTGGCCTACCGGGAGAGGGTCCTGCTCCGGGCGGACCTGCGCTCGGACGAGGGGGCCGACCTGCTGGACCCCGCCGTCACCCACCTCCGGACCCTGTGCCGGCTGGAGCCCGGCGGCGGCGAGCGGGAGCTGCGCGTGCGCCTGGCCGAGTGCCTCCTGCTCCGGGGCGAGCACCGGGAGGCGCTGTCCATCTGCAGCCAGCTGGCGGCCCCGGCCCCCGGCGCCCCCCACAGCTACCAGAACACGGTGCGCGTGCTGCGCGGCTACGCCAGGGTGCTGGCGGACGACCGCCCGGGGGCGGCGGAGGACTTCCAGGCGGTGATCGAGCACGGCGCCCCGCACCCGTGCAGCTGCGTGCGGGCGCTGTGCGGCCGGGGGCTGCTGCGCATGGCGGCCGGCCGCCGCTACCTGGCGGCGCTGGACTACGTGACGGCCAGCCGGCTGCAGCCCCAGGAGGCGGGGCTGACGCTGCGCTGCCTGGTGCCCTGGAACAGCCGGGGGCTGCTGCTGGCGCTGCTGCTGGAGCAGGGGAGGGTGATGCTGGAGGGCCGGGGGGGCGGCGGCGGGCCCCGGGGGGAGAGCCTGCAGCCCGGCAAGCTCCTGAAGGAGGGGGAGCCTCCTCCACTCATACGGGCCCCCACCAAGAGAGACGAGCACAGAGAAGGGTAGCCACGGGTTCTTAATGGAGGAGATTAAACAATGATAATGGCGGGGCTTTCCAGGCAAACAAAAAACAAATTAATATTTAATCACTTTTGATCTTACGGAAGGTGCAGTTGGCCTCATAAACAAAGTGTTTATTGAGTGTTGATTGGATATACTTGATCTATGAACCAAGCGTTATATTGTTCTGTTCATGTTAGAATACATTGTGCACTGTTTGTGGTTAATATCTGGTCGTATCAGTCTGACTGGGGCCAGGTGAGGCTGCAGCCATCAACCAAACACATTCCACCTATATGTATTATTTATTTTTGATTAGGGGTATTAGAACCCATATTCATGGTTGAATTAAAATCCCTTCAGGTGTTAAAGGTGACATATTATACTACCAGGTGTGAGTGGGATTAGCCATTACAAGCCGTTTTGGAAATCTGCCTCTTCTGACATCACAAGTGGGCGTGTCCACCTAGAATGTATGCCGGATAGATGAGCAGCGTTTGCTACAGTCCACCGGGTAGGCTGGTACACTGATCCATCCAGCGCACATCTAGGGCGGACACGCCCACTTGTGATGTCAGAAGAGGACGATTTTCAAAACGGCTTGTAACGGCTAATCCCACTCACACCTGGTGGTGTGATAGGTCGCCTTTAATGAAGTGTGAATCTCTCTTCTCCACCCGTCCTCCACCCGTCCCCCTCACCGCCCACCCCCAGCACCCCGGGCGGCGTCCACTGTCTGGCTGTGCTGCTGATGGAGCTGCAGCCCGGGACGGACGGGCCCCAGATCCTGGCGGCGGACGCCCTGTACCAGCTGGGCCGCGCGGAGGAGGCCCACCGGCTGCTGCTGGCCCTGGGGACGGCGGCGGGCCCCAGGGGCCCGGTCCTGGCCCGCCTGGCCCTGCTGCAGCTGAACAGGGGCTTCATGTACGACGCCAACCAGGTCCGTAGCACGCCGCGTGAAGGGGTCTGAAACGTCAAAGGTGACATTAGCCGATATGAGCCGTTTTGAAAATCGTCCTCTTCTGACATCACAAGTGGGCGTGTCCGCCCTAGATGTGCACTGGATAGATCAGTCTACCGGCCTACCCGGTGGACTGTAGCAAACGTTGCCCATCTATCCGGCATACATCTAGGTGGACACGCCCACGTGTGATGTCAGAAGAGGCAGATTTTCAAAAACGTCTTGTAGCGGCTAATCACACTGTAATATGTCACCTTTAAACTGTGCGCCAGAAGCTGAACCTAACTAGTGCAGGTTAGATAATGTCTTTCTGTGTTTGGACCTGTTACCCTGAATCGGTATTCGATATTTGATGGATACGGTGTTTGACTCCTGAGCCTAAAGGTTCGAGCCCCATGTCTTCATCCTTGAGCGAGATGTCTTACTCCTACTACATGGTTAATGACCTGGATCTGAATCCAGAATACGCACACTGTGGATAAAAAAAGCTTTCTATGGAGTAACTAGTCATAGAAAACTAGGCTAGCCCAGTGTTAGCATCGCGTTTGTGTTGATTTGAGCTTATAGTGCATCATGTGGTAATCTCTAAAATTTAAAGTGGTCTTTAAGTCGAGGAGTGCCGGTGTAGGCCTCTATCCACTCTCCCACTGATTTCCCATCAACACCATTGGTGTTTGTTCTTCGGCCTCATGATGAAGGGCCATTGATTCATTCACAGTAGGTTAAGTCAGGAACATATCCAGCAAGGCTGACGCTCTGGATCCATGGTCTCTCTCTGCCAGCTGCTGAAGAAGCTGATCCAGTGTGGGGACACCAGCTGCCTGCGGCCCCTGCTGGCGCTGGCACGCCCCAAAGACAAGGAGCTGCTGCAGGCCCACTGCCACACCGCCTCCCAGCGCGTCTTGGTGGGCACCACTACCTCCGCCGCCACCAACACCTCCACCTCCACCTCCACCAACCCTAACCCCGACACCAACCCCAACACCGTGAAGGAGGAGGGGGTTCTCCGTGAGGCCGTCGCCTATCTCTCCATCGCCATCATGGCCTCCGGTGAGATTCAGTTTTATAGCCTGCACAGACACAAACACACACACACAGTCACACACACGTCTATTACATTATTATTTACATTAATAATGCCTTTGTTGTTGTCTATCGCATTGGTGACGACACAGAGCGGACTGTTCATGTGCGACAACAAGCCATGTGAGCAGCGTTTTATTCTATCGTTGTGTACCCTAAAAGGATTATCATTCAGGTTTGTATTGATTCAAATGATCCACACTTAAAGTTCCACCCTCAAATGAAGGTTTTGGATCAATGCAATGAATGAATGAAAAACAGCCCTTAAGAAAATAGCATTGTTTTCAGGGAAACACGACAACAACACACGCGCGCGCGCGCACACACACACACACACACACACACACACACACACACACACACACACACACACACTTTCTCTCACTCACCCCACTCACTCACTCACTCGCAAGGTTCACCAAAGCGATCATATAGCAGGAGCCCCTTCAGTGAGCGTGGGGCTCTATCGACCCCAGGTTGATTAACGGCCCCCTGAGCATGGCCGACCCTTCTGAATGAGCCTTGTGTATCTGAATGATGGATGCAGGGGGGGCGGCGGCCGACTCTCTGCTGGAGAGAGCCCGCTGTTACGCTCTGCTCGGCCAGCGAAAGACGGCCATCTACGACTTCAGCGCCATCCTCAAGGAGCGGCCGGACCACGTGCACGCCCTCTGTGGGCGGGGCTTCACCTACCTGACCCTGGACCAGCGAAAGGTATTTTGTGTTTTTTTTTTTTAGGTGTGGTGGAGACAACCCCTGGTTAGGACTGCTCCATTATGGAAACAAATCATAACCAAACATTTAATGAATAAAATAGATATACCGGTACTTAAGAAAATAGATATATATTGTTTCAACTCGATTTTATTAGTTTGGAGATCGTTTGACCCAAAAATCCAAATCATAATTGCACAGCCCTACCCCTGGTGTATTCAGTACGTGTGCGATGCACAAAGATGAACTGATCTGGGGTTATGGCGGTAATTAGAATTATTGCCACGGTGTTATGTCATGTAACCCCCCGGTTCACCTAGATTATCTGAACGTCATTCGAGGTACTCTGTCATGTCAACACTGTAATCCTGTTATGCTTGGTGTGTTCGTTCGGCACCCAAGTGAAAGAGATTCACGTCACATCCGGTTGGATCCGGAGACAGGGGATACGTCAGATACATGAACAAGGGTGTGTTCGGTGTTTACCACACATCAGGGACCCACAATGGCTAACAGTCCGAGGCTCTGTTGGACCACAGAGGAGACGTCTTTTATGCTAGGTTAAACCAGCCAAACTTTGAAGTACCTCGATTGTCAAAACGTTAACGTGAGTGGCCGTGTGATCGCGGAACACCGGCATGTAAATGTATAACCCAGAGTACGACCATATTAGGAATACCTGGTAAAGGTATGCATGTATAAACACACTGATGGGTTCTGTTAAAACCTGACAAGTAGCTCATTTTTCACCCAGGAGTGCACTGAAGACATCCTGTCAGCCCTCCGGCTCAACGTCGACGCCGTCACCAAAGACATCCTGTCGCTGAAGGACAAGGCCCGGACACTGGTCTGTGAGTGGTTGGAGCAGTACTGCCGGACCAATCAGCTGCAGAGCTTGGTCGCCAAGGCGGTGCCCTGCCAGGAGGATCAGCTGAGGGAGGCCTTCTTGATCAGCGGAGCTCTGCTGAGGGTGGACTGCAGGAACCCCCGGTGGCACCTCCTCTACGTTGATGCACTCCTAGCCAAAGGTAAGTGGAGCTCTCGGCCTCCATGTTGCCGCTGTTCTCCCATGGAATGGAGCGCTGAAGGCCCCCATAGTGTTGTCCCACTATGCCCTGTCCTATGCCCTATCCTGGGCATAGCGGGCTGCAAAGACTCTCAACCTAGAACCTAGAAGTTCAAAGTTTCATTTGATGTTGAAAGCAGCAAAATATGAACGAACAATCACGACGAATTGAAACAAACGCGTCTCTGCTTCTTGAACAAAATTATATACGTCCTTGTCACTGCATCAACCTAGCATCCAACACTTTGCTGAAAGATCCTCATGGGGTCAAACCTTAATGGGTGTTCAGTCTACCCTAGAGTATCGCACCCTAATGGTATTGGTGGGATTATCTTGGTCGGAATCTTTTAATTTTGAGATTGAAAGAAACTGTGTCAAAGGTCTTGCTTTGGCTGAGCAATAACAGCATGCTTGAAGAGGAAGCAATCACTAAAAGTAATCTGGAGGGAGAGCAGACTCTCTGGAGACACACAGACAATTGCAGTTTTACTGACCATCATGTATTGGTTCCAGGTGAAGTAAACAGGGGAAAGGAAATCTCAAGATGAACTCATCTGAAATGTATCATCTTTATCTATACCGAAAAGTCAATTTTACTTGACAGTATGGATTGAGAAAAATTTGGTTTTCCCAACACAGAATATTAACCAGTGTTGTTAATCAATTTTGTATATACACAGATGTGATTGGTACTTAATAAGGTGGAGGTCATCTCTTGTTCCTGAAAGTATATACAGTAAGGCAGAATCGCCACTAGGGGGCTCTCTTGGTACTTCGTTCTACCCTGGATAACGACGTTTGGGGTTATAATAAATAAAACTACGTTATAGTCATAAGTCTGCCGTGTGCGCTTCCAGTTGTCTGCTTAAACTGTTAGAAATGTTATTAGTGTTACATGACAGAGAACAAGTTGGATTTTAAATGACCATACAATAAGTCACTTTCAAATCCAGCGTGGTCACCGATGACCCCGTGGCTTCCTGTCCCCGGCTGCAGGTGAGGTGAAGGCGGCGGGAGCTCACCTGAGCCAGGTGTTTGGCCAGGAGCCGCGGGAGGCCGTGGCCCAGGCCCGGCTGGGCGTGGTGGAGGCGTGGCAGCAGGACTACCAGGGCGCGGCTCAGAGGCTCAGCACACTGGCCGAGAAGGACCCCTCCATCCTGGGCTTCCTGCTCAGCCTGCTCCCCCTCAGCCACAGGAGACGCGTGACGCAGGTGAGCGGTTGGTGGTTACCTGTGCTCCCTCTCCACTCTGCCAACGTCAAAAATATGTTTTAGATTATATATATTTTTTTTACATAACCTGTAAACGTCAGAAAATTTATGTAAAAAATATATATTATTTGTTTTGGATGGTGACGGGTTGTGTACTAAAGATTAAATATTGACGGCACATTTAATGAAAGTTTAGTTAAAGGTTTGCTATTTGCATATATTAAATTAGCAGGCATTTTTAATTCAGCTCATTAGCGTACCGGTTGGGGTGAAGGTAATTTTTTTTGTCAACGATGCTAACCCGAGGTATACATGTTGTGGATAATGGGGATCGAACCCAGAACCCTTTCTGCTTGGTGCCCCATCACCCTCGCCGCTAAACCATCCTGCCCGTGTTCAAACGTGTATCCCTGGTTGGGACGTCTGTCCACCCAGCAGTGACCTCCCGTTAACCCCCCCAGGCTGCTGCTCAGGAGGCCGGCCGTCTGTCCTCCGCTGGCAGCTGGTCCAGCACCCTCCCCCTGCTGACCGTGGCGGTCCAGGCCGCCGCCGCCGCCGCCAGCCCCCGGAGGCTCCAGTACCTGCGGCAGCGGGCCGCCTGCCTGGCCCGGCTGGGCCTCCACGAGCGCGCCGTGGCCGACCTGGACGGCGTGATCCGTAACCACGCCAACGGCTCCGGAGCCCCGAAGGCGGCGGCGGCGGCGGCGGCGGCGGCGGCGGCGGCGGAGGAGGGGGAGGAGGAGGGGGAGGAGGAGAGGGGCGCCCGGGCTGAGGACCTCTGCAGGCGGGGCCGCAGCCTCCTGCTGAGCCGCAGAGAGGGCCCCGCGCTGGACGACTTCTCCCGGGCCCTGGCGCTCCACCGGGCCCGGGCGGTGCGGTGCGCCGAGGCCGGCGTGGGCCGGGGCCCGCTGGGGGAGTGCTTCCTGCGGGGGGCGCTGCGGCGCTACGGGGAGCAGCGGCTCGGCGAGGCCTGGAGGCTGGTGGAGGACGGGCTGGTCCTGGACGGGGACAACGCAGGGCTGCGGCGGCTCAGGGCCAGGGTGAAGCGGGAGGCGGGCGGCCCCTGTAACGTCAGCTAGTGGCGGGGGGGAGGGGGGCCCTGTAACGTTAGCTAGTGGCGGGGGGAGGGGGGCCCTGTAACGTCAGCTAGTGGCGGGGGGGAGGGGGGCCCTGTAACGTCAGCTAGTGGCGGGGGGGAGGGGGGCCCTGTAACGTCAGCTAGTGGCGGGGGGGAGGGGGGCCCTGTAACGTCAGCTAGTGGCGGGGGGGAGGGGGGCCCTGTAACGTCAGCTAGTGGCGGGGGGGAGGGGGGCCCTGTAACGTCAGCTAGTGGCGGGGGGCAGGGGGGCCCTGTAACGTCAGCTAGTGGCGGGGGGGAGGGGGGCCCTGTAACGTCAGCTAGTGGCGGGGGGGAGGGGGGCCATGTAACGTCAGCTAGTGGCGGGGGGGAGGGGGGCCCTGTAACGTCAGCTAGTGGCGGCGGGAGGGGGGCCCTGTAACATCAGCTAGTGGCGGGGGGGAGGGGGGCCCTGTAACGTCAGCTAGTGGCGGGGGGGAGGGGGGCCCTGTAACATCAGCTAGTGGCGGGGGGGAGGGGGGCCCTGTAACGTCAGCTAGTGGCGGGGGGAGGGGGGCCATGTAACGTCAGCTAGTGGCGGCGGGAGGGGGGCCCTGTAACGTCTGCTAGTGGCGGGGGGGAGGGGGGCCCTGTAACGTTAGCTAGTGGCGGGGGGGAGGGGGGCCCTGTAACGTCTGCTAGTGGCGGGGGGGAGGGGGGCCATGTAACGTCAGCTAGTGGCGGCGGGAGGGGGGCCCTGTAACGTCTGCTAG
This sequence comes from Gadus macrocephalus, assembly GCF_031168955.1. Taxonomy (NCBI): domain Eukaryota; kingdom Metazoa; phylum Chordata; class Actinopteri; order Gadiformes; family Gadidae; genus Gadus; species Gadus macrocephalus. The sequence goes on from NC_082382.1 coordinate 19,776,336, forward strand.
TGGCGGGGGGCCCTGTAACTGGGTCAGGGTCTCCCCTGTGGGGGGCGGCCTGTTCCGCGTTGACGTATATCTCCCCCTCTGCAGTTCGGTGGGGTGTCAGTGCCTGATTCTAGAGATGTCATGTTGGTGGGTTTCTATAGAACAGCGAAAACCATTGAGACTTTTGGGAGTACAAAGTTTGAGGTGTTATGCTGCGTTCGGTTCTGGTCGGAGGTGGGAAGTCGGAACGGGGAATCGCGTCGACCCCGGCCTCCGTGCGTTCAAGCTACGAACGAACGGAGCAACTCGAAAAAACATGGAGGCTCACGCTGAACTTTGTTGCTTTGAGTAAGTAATAACAACACAAACAATTAATTTATTGTATGTATTGTTTAACCAACTATTGTATTGGTATTCTGATTGTTCTGAAAGTATACTAAGAAATCAAATGTCATAAATGTTTTTTTTATATTATATATATATAATATTTTCCCACCGCTTTCGATGTGGAGGGCCATTTTGAAATTACATCAAATTGTATTGTGGCTTGAACTGGGAGCTGTGGAATCTTACCCAGGTTTGTGTCTAAGAACTCAAGTTGACGCAGCGTAGGATTTTTCAGAATAAGAGTGAGGAATTTCCGACCTCCGAGATGTAATCGAACGCAGCAATACAATGATTATATTTGTGCGATATGATGAACATCAAAAGCAGAGCAAACCATAGTCAAATAACCATGGACACTTTGACCATCATTGTTTTTTTATTATAATGTATATATATAATTTTTAGTCACAATCAATGCATTCAAGGAGTCGATGGGGAATAATACTTTATATAGAGCGTATGATGCGAGTATATGCTGCTGGTTGGGTTCCACAATGAGAATATGTCCAGTCATCCCATAGGTGCTAACATCATATAATGTAAGAATTTTAAGACGTTTTTTAAAGTGCCCATGTGCAGGTTCAATGCATCTTCACACTTTCAACCAAATGAATACATGTTTTAGCATTAATAAATCCATACATAAATAAAAGTTACTTTAGCAAATAGTAGTACTACCTCAAGATAGCAAGTCAAGTTATAGACACATTATGTTTTGTGTCTGTTTTATACAATGAACCACATGAGGTTAACGTTTATGCATATAAATAAATGAACCATTTGATTTAAAATGTTTTTTAATTGTTGATATGTGTATTGGATGTGGGACTGTAATCCAGTTTTCTCTACAAGCACCTCAAGATTTGTATCCAATTGAAAAGTGGACACTATTATTGAAACTTTCAGTTTAAAATGAACTTGTGACATTGACTAGGCAGTAGAGTAAAGACTAGGCACTACTGGTACAAGCAGACACCACAATGGCTAGGTTGTCATAGACCTCTGAAAAATAAGCATATAACATAACAAATGTCGGTGGCAAAGAATTAAAGGCTGCGTCACGTTTTGAACTGCACACTTTTTCCATGTCATTTCGACTGGGTTTTTGGATTGCCGGCGCCGTTTAAGTGGTAAACGATTATTAATGCTACTTAATGCTGGCCCCGACAATCCAAATACCCAGTCGAAATGACATGGAAAAAATGTGTAGTTCAAAACGTGACACAGCTTTTACTTCTTCGCCACCTACAGAGTTTGTTGTGTACGATCTTTCAAAAGCCCCATGTTATTTCCCATAGACATTTGACGGAGGGAACCGGAGCCTCGGAAGCGGGACTAAGGCCCAATCCCATTTCTACCCCTTACCCCTTCCCCTTACCCCTTCAAAACAAGGGGGAGGGGGAAGGGGAAGGGGTAAGGGGTAGAAATGGGATTGGGCCTTATTCTTCAAAGGTCTATGGCTAGGTTGGCAGAAGTGTTCATGGCGTAGACAGACTAACGCCGAAGAAGTCATGGCAATGAGAAGAGACGTGGTAATGACGACATCATGTCATGGTGAGGATTTGGCAGTCATGTCAATGACTAGGTTGTCAGAGTGATGATTAGGAAGACAATGTCAAAGGCAGAGGTGGCAATGACTACAGGTTCATGGTGATGACGAGAGAAACATGGTAATGACTAGGTTGTCATGGTAATCATTTGGCAAAAAAAGACGAAAAGGACCAATGGTCATGATAAGGCCATCATGGTAATGATAGTAATAGGTTATCATGCTAGGGACAATGAGGTCATGGTAATGCCTAAGACGGGGCGGTAAGGACTAGGCAGACATTGTAATGTATTGGGGCTCCATGTTGCCAAAGTAGGATTTCTCCCATTCGCTCATCAGGTCAAAGTGCAGCGCGGAGCCACAGAAATTACAGGAAATGTTGGTCTGGTTGGCAAGAGGAAGTCCCGCCTCCTGCCAGACTTCCACCAGCTTCTCTGTAAACGCAAGAAAATATAAATTTGAGAAGCTTTCAAACGCAATGAAACTCAACCATTTCAATTTCAACCAGTACGGTTCAAGATCAATTCATCAAAACAGTTATCTAACAGGAAGGTGATTGACATACTATTGCCACTCAAAGGAACTATCCCCATTCTGGTAATTGTTGGATGGCAATAATGGGAAGGGATGATTTGAGGGCGGGCTGCTGTCCATGCAATGCTACGCCACGAAGGCATGACCATCAATCACCCACCAACCCCCCTTGGTCCCGCTTCACCTCAGCTGTCATTTATCAGAGCACAACTCAACTGCGACCATGACTGGAGATCAGGTCGAGGAACAATGAAGGGGGGTGGGGGAGGGGGGAGCGCTTGGCACTCACCCACAAAGTACTCCATCATGGCGGCGTCGTGATGGGGGGAGGGGGCCAGGCGGAGCAGCTCCTCCCCACGGGGGACCGTGGGGTAGTTGATGGCCTGGACGTAGATGCTGTGTCTCTCCAGCAGGGCGTCACACATCATGGTGTTGAGCTCGGCGTCACCCACCTGTGGTGGCGTAGGGAACAGCACACAGTGGCGTTCAACTGGCGAAAGGTTAAAGGTCCCGTATTGTGTTATACCACCAGGTGTGAGTGTGATAAGCCGTTTTTTATTTTGACAGCGCAGGTGGGCGTGTCCACCTAGATGTATGACGGATAGATGAGCAACGTTTGCTACAGTCCACCGGGTAGGCCGGTAGACTGATCTATCCAGCGCACATCTAGGGCGGACACGCCCACTTGTGATGTCAGAAGAGGCAGATTTTCAAAACGGCTTGTAACGGCTAATCCCACTCACGCCTGAGGGTATAATATATTATGTGACCTTTAACCTTCCACCTGTTGAATGCCACTGTGTGTTGTAGCTTGAGTGACCCACGCAGCCGAAAGGCCTTGCCTTAGGCTATACCGTGAGTGGAGACATGAAGAAGAGGGGGTCACCATTCCTCCCAGCCTACCTTGATGGGGATGATGTGGCTGGGGCAGTTGATGACGGGCAGGCCGTTGTCCAGGAGCAGCTGCCTCATGTGCTTGACGTGCCTCTGGTGCGTGCGGCGCAGGGCCTGGCCCTCGGGGCTGCGCAGAACACGGACCGACTCCAGCGCCCCGGCCAGCACCATGGGGGGCAGCGAGGTGGTGAAGATGAAGCCCGCGGCGTAGGAGCGCACGGTGTCCACCAGGGCGGCGCTACTGGCGATGTAGCCGCCCACGCAACCGAAGGCCTTGCCTGTAACAGGTGAGTGGAGACATGAAGAATATTACATCGACATTTACATTTAGGGCATTTAGCAGACGCTTCTATCCCAAATGACTTACAATAGGGTCTTTTGTCAGAAGAAAGTGAAACAAAAAAACAAGGGCCAAGCACTAACAATCGCTAGGTTAACCCATTCCCTGCATGCAACAATGATAGCTAGGTTAAGATGCTACACAACTAAGTACCATAACTAAATACAACATACAAGTGCCAGGACGTACAACATACAATAAGTAGTAGGCGTGAGACGTGGTGGCTATGTTAATGTGAACGAACAGCATTTTAGTTATCATAATAAGTAAATAAACCCTTGGATGTCAATAAACCCTTTGAATACAAAGGCACTTCTGAGGGCTTTGGAGATTGAAAACCAAGGTTGAAATGAGAAAAAGATCCATGGGTTGGTATCATTTCTTCATGTCTTCCTGTGGCGTTGTCATGGACGGGCAGAGTAAGGGAGAATCTTTAGACAGGATTAGCGGAGTGGGAACGTGGAGGTATTGCACGCAGCGAGGATAGAGAGGAGGAGGTCTTATCACGAGCGCCCAGGCAGGGAGGAGAAGGGCCGTGCCTTCACTTCATGTTCTCCTCTGATAAGAGACACGCTTCAACACGCCAGCATCGGGCCAGAGTCAAGCCAGGTCGATGATGATGCAATACGACAGCCATGCTTGCAGTCATTGACACTGAATGACGCTTCAGCCAGAAGGGAGTTTGTGTCATACTGGAGTAGAAGTACTGTAGTGAATCTCTCTCAGTATGAACTTGTTGACCTTGACCTAAACTTTTGTTTATCAGTTGGGTGAGATAGTAGAGACCGATCTTGAAATTTATAGAAAATTGTATTCAACGCGAAAGACTTTATTAAATTCTGCTTATGCCCCAGCATTTAATGTAATCTCTTTGCACATTTTGTTCTTAACTGTCAGTTATAGTAGTTGTTATGTCTTTAAACCTGTCACTGTTAATGTTCTGTCACTGATAAAATACCTATCATCTCATATTATCTTCTCCCAAACGACAGGATTACGCATTGAGAAATTTCTGTTAACAATGTGTGAAAGAATTTAATTTATACAAAATAATAATAATAACAATAAAAACATTCAAGTGTGCATTCAAGACCAAAAATAAACAAACCAACAACAAAGCGAATCCCTCCCCTTCCCCCCTTCCCCACCCTGTCCCCCCGGTTTTGGGGGGGCACTCACCCAGGGTCCCCGAGACGATGTCTAGCTTGTGCATCACGTTGTCCCTCTCGCCCACGCCGGCGCCGTGGGCCCCGTACAGCCCCACGGCGTGCACCTCGTCCACGAAGGTCAGGGCCCCGTGGCGGTGGGCCACGTCACACAGCTCCTCTAGGGGGCAGATCGCACCTGGGGGGGCAGTGAGCAAAGCATTAGCACTGCTGGGGTCACGGGTTCGATTCCCAATAGGGTTATCCATGCAAACAAAAAGTATTAAAACATGCCAACCAAAGGCTATACAATGTTATATTATTGAACCTATTCTTTAATTTAACCTCATAGATGCATCCATTTTTTTGGTCGCAATGTTTAACATTTCAACAAGCTCGTAGCTTAATATACCTAGACGTATCTGTAGTCAATGCTGATCGATGGTGATTCAATAATGTTATCAATATCATCACATCCTATAACTGAAATATTAATAGAAAATGCTGACCAACCCGTACTAATCTCTTTGTTTTTAATAATCGTTCTATTGACCCTCCAAAACCCCACACACTACCCAGCCAGCCAAGATACGCTAGTCCAATTCTATATGTCTCCCCCACACTAGGAGGGGCTCAATCTTACACATTGCGACTTAAAAGTGTTTCTATGTAAATTATGTTTACATTTGATTTAATTCAGCAAGAGCGACAGCACATACACCTTCAGTGAGTGCATAGAGGCGGCTTCTGCCTCGGCACACAAGGAGAATCGTTGATGAAGTTTACTTCCTACTCTTATGTACTCTGAAATAAATACGCTTTTGAACGAGCAGCAATACGAGAAGACGCAGATTATTAGCTCACTAAACGTGAGCTCAGCCTCAAAGTGGGTCCTGGGAAAACACTAATATGCCTGAATCCAATTCTCCTCTGCACTCCACTGATTATGTCTTTGTAGATGGCAGTAATCAACGCTATTATTAAGTACGTAATAACGGATACAAACATCCAGTGTTTTCAGCAGCAACATTCTAACAACCCCCGGCTGGTGCGGGTGGTCGGCGGTACCCACCGTCCATGGAGTGCACGGTCTCGAAGGCCACTATCTTGGGAGTCTTGGGGTCGGAGAGCGCCAGCAGCTCCTCCAGGTGCTGGCTGTCGTTGTGGCGGAAGATGAAGCGCTTGGCGCCGCTGTTCCTGATGCCCTGGATCATCGAAGCGTGGTTCCCCGCGTCAGAGTAGATCTCGCAGCCTGGCCAACGCATGCACACGCACACGTACGTGCGCGCGCACACACACACACACACACACACACACACACACACACACACACACACACACACACACACACACACACACACACACACACACACACATCCCCAGAGTACAGTATATCAGCACCCGCGTGTTAATGCAGAGTTTTAATAATGCATCCTTTGCTCATGATTTATTTCAGCTTTGCACGGTTAGTGCTGTGAGGTTCTTTAACGTCTGGGAGCTTTAGTGTGCAAAGACGTCAAATGTATAATTAAACGGTTTGATTGCTATCGTTACTGCCATGATGACGATGACGATGATGATGATGATGACGCAGAATGTAATATAATCTCTGTAGATCGCAACGTAGAACACCTGCTCGCTGTGCTCCTTGTGGTACAGCTCAAGATGAATCAGATGTCCACCCTGAACCAAACACCTTTTAATGCTTGACCTCTGACCTTTGACCCGGAGGTCGGGACCGGTGCTTACCGGGCAGCATCTTGGCCAGGGTGAAGAGGGTGGAGTCGTTGGCCACGAAGCAGGAGGAGAACACCAGCGCGCCGCCCTTCCCGTGCAGCTCGGCCAGCTCCCTCTCCAGGGTCACGTGGATGTTGCTGGTGCCCGAGATGTTCCTGGTTCCCCCGGCGCCTGCTCCATGCTTCTCCAGGGCCTCGCTGGTCCACCGGCACACATGGTACATTACTAGTGTGTTCCTCCTGGGTTTAGTATTGATCCTGGAGGGTCTATTCCCTCCATGAAGCATTGGGTGGAAGCTCTTTTTATTTTTTTGGTCTTTTAATACATTTTTTATTAGTAATTCATAATCCATACGACGTATGGGAAAACAGACGGCAGCCGAAAATCATGGGAAAATAAACCATTTTCCTTTTCCTTCTACGGTCGTTTCATTTAACATACTGCATGTCATCCTGTTGGGGTATGGGGTAGTCAAGTGGTCAGGGTGTTTGACACCCTGAAAAGTTCTGGGCTTTATCCCCAATATCCCCACTCTACTTGTAGGTATCCAAGACACATGACAACTACCTGCCTTCATGAACGCTGTGTGTGTGTATATTAACATACTCAATGTAAAAGCATCTGCTCAATGTCTATTGTATAGTTGAGTCGGTTGTCATTTTGTTTCCATTCCTAGGAACCTTCCAGAACATTGGGTGGTTGATACAGCGATGATCCCAGCGACCATTCTTTTACGATGTGGAAGCTTCTCATTGCTATTCACTCGTAAGGAGATGTGTTTATCCAAAGGCACTTCCAGTTCATTCAGACACTGGCCATCATAGCATAGCTTGAGGAGAGTGGGGGATCAAACACAGTACCCTTCAATGCTTTGAGTCCCGACACCCCAGCCACGACCCCGACGCCGAACACAGAACCGTAGCATCAACAAAGAACAACGGTGTAGCTTAAACGTTGAGTGAGTTTGATGCGCAGGGCCGTGACTACCCCCTGCGGTCGCCTCACCTGATTCCGTTCAGCACCTGTGGGTGTCGACTCATCCCCAGGTAGTCGTTGCTGCACCACACGGACACCCGGGCGCCCTCCCTCCCCGGCAGCGAGTAGTCCTCGGCGAACGGGAACACCTCGCAGTCGCGGTTGACGGTCTTGAAGACGCGGTACGTGTGGTCGTTCTTCTTCTCCGCGATCTTGTCCTCGAAGAAGCGGTTGTAGTCGTAGCTGCCGCTGACTGCCGGGACAAAAAAAGAGACTGGGTTTTTGTTTTGTTTTGGTATAAATGATGCTAACTATTGTATCGATTACTGCTACTATTTAGTATTTTTGTTTAGGAGAACAGGAGGAGGAGGAGGAGCAGGTAGTGGTTAGGCGTCTTACTCAAGGACGCCTAACCTAGGCCAGGCCCGGACATTGGGGAGGGAGTCAACTACCATTCAACTCAAAGTTGAAGACCCTATAGCCACTCCAACCCCTCTAGCGGCCATGCATTCTGTCCTCTCAGCCTCATCCGTATATTTTAGCTGTGCGGTGAGCACCAGGTCGTCAGCTGTGACGATGCTAGCACCCTGAGACTCACTGATGTTGTCCTGGAGCAGCTGGGAGGCGGTGGGGGCGGCAGGGCCCTGAGACGGCTGGAGAACCAAACCCGTGAGACCGTTCAGCAGAGAGGCCATCACACCTGGCACACACGGGGGGGTGGGGGGGTGGTGGGGGGTGGTGGTGGTGGTGGTGGTGGGGAGGGTGGACTGGCTTGTTAGAGCTGTGAGAGCTTTATGTGCCCTGATCGCATCCGTCACCGATGTTTCCCCGTCTGGGCCGTCGGTCAACCATAAAACTTTGGTTCACTCGTTAAATTATGTGCTATGCTAAGCTATTCTTCTATTCTTCAAAAGGTATTATCTAGGTTTCATTCTTCTATTATATTCTTTCAAAAACTGGAAATAAAGTGGCAAATAGACTACTGCGTGGAGGAATATTGTAAAGATATTGATGGTAGATATAAATAATAATAGGCCTAATTTGAGATATAATAATGCCAAATGTAATACTCATAGGCTACTGATAAAAAGGAAATCTGTTTATTATTATTTTTTACTGACTTTTTGATTGATTTGCTAGCTGTCGTTGTATTCTTGCGTTGTGCTTTCGGTGTACCTGGTTTGGAGTCCTGCTGTACGTCCTCCTGTACCTCGGAGCTTGCCCGCACCACTCGTATTTCGGAGGCCACGAAGGGACAGCTCTTCGCCAGGGACACAGCGACCTGGCCGGCGGACTGGGCGTACCACCGCCTCTGGTCCAGAGCCCAGTGCCTTGGCGCTGCCTGGCTGGGCGCGGCGTACATGTCGGTTTTAACGGTGATCTGGCGAGCGATGATGGGGCACCGGTCGGCCAGGGAGAGCAGAGCCGCGCCGGTCCGCCGCAGAGCGGGTTTTGGGGCCGACTTCAGGAAGGGGCAATGGTGTAGAAAGGCAGCCATGGCACTCAAGCTGTTCTTGCTCTGGTTAACGACAAAATACGATCGAATTATAATAAATACATCTCTACACTCAACACTTGAGGGAGACCGATCTGTTCAGGAAAGCTGTTTTTCCTGTGTATAAAAAAGTATAATTTCCATAGCCCAATCTATTTATTTGAAAGTAAACCGTTGTTCGTTTGCCTAATCATAAAATGACACCGATAAAAAAAATATTAGATAACAATGGCAGCAATGAAAAGAACGGCTAATAACAATTCCGTGTGCAGTGAGGAGGCCCATAGCCTACGAGGCGCTAGGGTCATCCAGGCTCTTATCTCAGAGCAGCACGAGCGTGCTGTCCGTGCGACGCAGGTGCTGAAGCGAGATTCGGCCCGTGACGTCATTTCTCTAGAGCTGATTCTGGGTTAGGCCTACTGATAACCACGTCATACACAAATGCATCCACGCCACGCCAAACACTGTGCATGTATTGAGTTATTATAATGTAGGCTATTACACTCAACAAACTCACACACTTATATTTCCACACACTATTCATCAGAATGCCTGGGCCTTTGTATAAAGCCGTTTGAGAAAGAAAGGAAAAACTGAACGAAGAAGGCCAAACCTATTTTGTGACAGATAAGCCCATTCTTCGTATCTGCGGTTTGTGTGTCGTCACAAGTTATTTTTGAGTTTAGCTGTCAAAAAGCTGTGGCTTTCTGACTTACTTGATGAATACCGCGAGAATTATCGTAGCCTAATAGGCCTAATAGGTAATAAGTAAGTAATAAATAATAAGTAATTGTTGGACATAAAGGAAATGAAGTTAGATCAACACATCATATGAGCCTTATATTGAGCTATCGTTATAGATATTAGGCTTACATTGGATGTCCTTCTATAGAATAGTCAAAAATAGTACAATGACAACAGCAACAATAACAGTTGTAATAATAATCATCATAAAATTGTATAAAAACGTATAATCCTACATGGATAAAAAACTATTTAAATAGGCCTTTGTGCCAAAAATATCTTCACCTTGACTAGATGGTCAATTATTAATATTTTTATTAAATAAACAAACCAACAAATATCCTTAAAAAAAAAGACAGAAGCCAAACTCACCTGTTGACCTGCACTGAGGACGAACTTTAAAAACTGCCGGCGGTCACAGAACGAACACAGAGACTAATGTGGGTGTGCCAACGATGAAGTCCACTCCCTCTACATGAGGAATTGTGTGCCAAGTGGTTCATCATACAACATGAGATAAAGTGCAGGACAAGCTGACACGACAAGTATAAGAATAACAGGAGATTAAGGAATCGAGTCCATTCAACAATAACTTTTATGCCCATGATATATTTGAATACAGAGACAATACCAATATTTTCATTAACTTTGAAAAGTGCCAAGATGTGCCGGCATTTGATTTTATCTACCTTCATATTTAATCCTAACGGACGTTTTTTGTTTCCATAAAAAAAAAAAGACATCATGATTCATGAAGGACTATGTGACGGCCGAGTGATGAGGACATCACCCAGCAGGGGGTGCACTCGATGAAATTTATGAATTGGAAGTGCTCTGTGTGTGTGTGGAGGGGCGGGGCATCCTACGCTGTCCAATCACATCTTCCTATCGTTTAACGCAAACCGGGCAGCTTCGAGTAGAGCGCGTTCCCTCCATCCATCCGTCCATCCATCCCTCCATCGTACGGTCGACCACTCGAAACACAAGCGAGCGAACGACGTCGAGACACGCCACGCTTACAAGGACGACCGATTTTCAAACGAGGGCAAGAGAATCAAACAAAGTGACAACATGTTTGCGTGCACAGAGATGATCACCATGTGTCTCCAGTCAGCGAAACACGAGCACAAGAGGAAGCAGGAGCAGGAGAAAATCCAAAACCAAGGCATTGCTATTTTCCAAGATGTGAGTATAACGGTTTATACGTTTAAAGCCTTGAATAGGGGGGTTTGGCTACTGACTCACTTTGTGTGTAGCGTTTTTGTTTTTTTAAATAGCGTCATCTTAAAAATCTGAATTCATTTTTTAAGGTTGCATGATTTGGGTCGTGCGGCGCTGAGGATGAGGTAGGGGAGGTTGGTGGTGGGGGTAGTGGTGTTAGAGGTGGGGGTGGTGTTCGTGGTGGTGGTGGTGGTGAGGTGAAATACACCATTGCCATCCATTACGGTCAGTTCAGTGACCTTCAGTAGATTCTCAGTGGACGATTCTGCTGGAAATGTTGGGCTATATATCAGTGCATTTTCCAATTTTAAAAAAATGTCAAGATACCCTCTTGGTCACGTTTTTGATATTAGCGTAATTAATCACACCTCAGGGTTTCTGAAGCCACTTTAATGGGCCTGTCATGATCCGGCGACCCCTCACATAAGAACCTGCTATATGGATCGATTCAGAGATTTATTTAGCCGATCAATTTAAATAAAGGTCATGACATCTTCTCCCTCCGTGTGTACACGTGGATAACGATCTGTTTGATGCTGCACATATCATACACGAATCACCCGTGTTGCCTACAGAAACATCCATCGTCCAAAAAATCTAGATATCTTGCATTTTTAATAGTTGAACCAGGCTTGGAGACGTGCTCCAGCGGGATTTGTAGGCTACTAGTTGTAGAAATATATCTGCAGCGCTGTTCTTTTTCCTTCGACAATTCTAAATAATTCACAGGTGCTTTCCATGCCAACACGGAAGACCTGCTTATTCGCCTTTAAGGACAAAGTTTTGTGTGGGTACATTATTGGCCTTCAATTGAACGCTCGCCTCTGCCTCGTTTGTATCACATTGCGGCTACGGGTCAATGTTTCCTCTGCATTATTCTGACATCCTAGAAGAACACCCAGAGAAATGTGTGGGCTGCCGCTCTTCCCTCCTCGCATGGCTTCCTTACAGTAGCTCTAAATACAATCCCCCTCAATCCGCAGAAGCATATTATAGGTTTGTGAATGTCATATTACACCGCAGGAAGGAGGCAGAAATGCAGTTAAGAGTCCATTCTCCCGATCAGGGTGTTGTATATAGCCCACCCTCTCTAAACTGACACCTCTTTGTAGAAAAAGAACCTAACCCATTATATTTGCTAATGGATATCGCATTTCCCAGTTAAACACAGAGATGGGTATAGATCTAGCCTGTGTGGAGGGTAGAGGTTGACATTCATGTTGCAGTGAACGCATTCATCTCGACTGTAGGTGATGCTGTGATACATTTCCTCAGTTAATGGCGCAGGCAGGATGCTATACGCAAAATACCCTGCTGAGAGGCTAGGCAGTGATGGATTGGATTGTAAACAAAAGATCTCCGTTTGATCAAGTCAAACTGTTTATTCTCCTGCATCATTGTTATCCTGTCTCTCCTGTCAACATGTCCTCACATCCCCAACCAATCAGAGACCATCTATTGCATCCTTAATTCACCTTCTCCAGGAGTCAGAACATGTTTGCGTTGCCCTTTATAGACTGGATTAAAAAGTCATCAAAGGACCTGCTTTAAGCCGCATTGGGTTAACATCGTTACACAATGCTCAATTTCCTCCTCTTCCCCTGCATCCTCTTCTTCCTCCTCTTCCTTCCCCCGCGTTCACTTTCGCTCTAAATCTTTGTGTTGCCTTCTTCTTGCACCATTAAAGATTGCAAGCTCTATAAACAGATGGACCTGGTTCTCTCTCTGTCTCTTCTGCTGTAGCTTCAAAATTTCATTCCGATTGCATGTTTTCTGGAAGGATATATCAGTAACAGCGTGCGTGTTGTTAGTTGGGTTTGTGTAAACCTTTAGGGGAACTCCTTTGAAGGATGAGCTGCTCTTGTACACAAATACTTTGCTTATAATGACACTGCCTGGGGCACACTTCACTACAACGCACATGTACAAAACAGTTAGGAAAACATTATTTTCCATTATTTACATACAAGCTTATTCAAGGTTAGGGTGGGGGAAGGGATGGGGTAGGAGTGGGCGGATTGTTCTGCTGGGGTTGGTGGTGGTTGTGGTTGTCAAAGTGGTGATGGTGGAGGCGGAGGAGATGGTGGTGGTGGAGGAGGTGGTACTGCTGGAGGTGGAAGTTGTGGACGTGAGGAGGATGAGGTGGTGGTGGAGGTGGTGCTGCTGGGGAGGGATGTGGGGATGATGGGGGATTAGCTGGTGGCGTTGGATCTGATGTTGGCGGTGGATGTGGCGATGGAGGTGGATGTGATGATGGCGGTGGATGTGACGATGATGAGGGATGTGGAGGTGTATGTGTCGATGGTGGATGTGGCAGTCGAGGTGGATGTGATGATGGTGGTGGGTGTGGAGGTGGATGTGATGGTGATGGTGGATGTGATGATGATGGTGGATGTGAGGATGGTGGTGGATGTGAGGATGGTGGTGGATGTGACTACAGTGGTGGATGTGATGATGGTGGTGGATGTGAGGATGGTGGTGGATGTGAGGATGGTGGTGGATGTGAGGATGGTGGTGGATGTGACTACAGTGGTGGATGTGATGATGGAGGTGGATGTGACTACAGTGGTGGATGTGATGATGGTGGTGGATGTGATGATGGTGGTGGATGTGACTACAGTGGTGGATGTGAGGATGGTGGTGGATGTGAGGATGGTGGTGGATGTGATGATGGAGGTGGATCTGACTACAGTGGTGGATGTGATGATGGTGGTGGATGTGAGGATGGTGGTGGATGTGACTACAGTGGTGGATGTGATGATGGAGGTGGATGTGACTACAGTGGTGGATGTGATGATGGTGGTGGATGTGAGGATGGTGGTGGATGTGACTACAGTGGTGGATGTGATGATGGAGGTGGATGTGATGATGGAGGTGGATGTGACTACAGTGGTGGATGTGATGATGGTGGTGGATGTGATGATGGTGGTGGATGTGACTACAGTGGTGGATGTGAGGATGGTGGTGGATGTGAGGATGGTGGTGGATGTGATGATGGAGGTGGATCTGACTACAGTGGTGGATGTGATGATGGTGGTGGATGTGACTACAGTGGTGGATGTGATGATGGTGGTGGATGTGACTACAGTGGTGGATGTGAGGATGGTGGTGAATGTGAGGATGGTGGTGGATGTGACTACAGTGGTGGATGTGATGATGGTGGTGGATGTGAGGATGGTGGTGGATGTGATGATGGAGGTGGATCTGACTACAGTGGTGGATGTGATGATGGTGGTGGATGTGACTACAGTGGTGGATGTGATGATGGTGGTGGATGTGACTACAGTGGTGGATGTGATGATGGTGGTGGATGTGATGATGGAGGTGGATCTGACTACAGTGGTGGATGTGATGATGGTGGTGGATGTGATGATGGTGGTGGATGTGATGATGGTGGTGGATGTGACTACAGTGGTGGATGTGATGATGGAGGTGGATGTGAGGATGGTGGTGGATGTGACTACAGTGGTGGATGTGATGATGGTGGTGGATGTGACTACAGTGGTGGATGTGATGATGGTGGTGGATGTGACTACAGTGGTGGATGTGATGATGGAGGTGGATGTGATGATGGTGGTGGATGTGACCACAGTGGCTGATGTGCTGGGCGTGGGGGTGGTGCTGTGGGTACTGTAGGTGCTGCTGGAGCTCCTCTCTGCCTGTTTATGACCCTGAGTGTGTTGTGATTTTATTGAAGCGGCTCCCTGTAGCGTTCCTCAGAGGGCCTTTAAGGCAGGCTGCTCACGACAGCCCTTTTAAGGTTTAGCAGCCGTATAAGAGCTGTTCACGGTGGGGGGGGGGGTTGGACGGGAATGCAATGCCTGGAGGCCCCACAGATGTGTGGAGCCGGTTGCTCGCTCTGCAGCGATACAACCTTCCCCTGTGGATACTTCCTCTCACTCTCCTCAGTGGAGTCTCAGAGATGGCCTTCGGGAGCATACGGTCGATTTTTATTCAGTTTGGTTTTGTTTTAGAGACTCTAGAGACTTCTGTATAACGTCCATAATACTTATACTTAATACTTACTCTATGCGGCTTTCAATAAGCAGCAAAGACACTTTGTTTTCTTTTCCTTTTTGGATTTACAATACATTACTCTTCTTGTGTACATGCATCTATTTTCCATCTATTCTTTTGTAGTTTCGATTCTTATTCAGGTTTTTTTAAACAGTTAATTTCCTTCTAATTTTCTCTTTAATTCCTTTGATTCTCCTCATGTCCTTTGTGCTGTGACGTCTGCTTTGATAAAACACATGGCAGATCGTGTCTCAATCTCTGGCATCAGGCCTGGTCGGCTCTCCTCAGCCGCCAACCAATGAGAGGAGCCGTTGTGTTTCCCTCTGCCTGGGCGTGATGCTAACGACTAGCATCTCACGCCGGGGGTCCGGGAGATATCAGGACCATCGGTCTGTCTGCTCCACTCCAGTCTAATGCCTCTGCTTCCCCTAGCACAGAGAAGCACTCTCGCTGATAATGGGGGAATCCATTTTCCATCCGTCCATCCGTCATCCGTTCCTTTGTCTTATTCCATCTATGCACCTAGCAACATCCGTTCATTGATTCATTTATCATCGATCCATTCATCCACCTACCCAGTACCCACCACCCATCCACCTCACCAACACCCATCCATAATCCATCCACACAACATCCATTCATCCCCCATTCATCCGTCAACCTTCCCATCAATTAGCCGGTCCATTAATCGATGTTACCCTGGCTTTGACTTCCACGCATAACATTGCATGAACACACTTACCCACGCACTCACGCTAGCTCGCTCCCTCACTCGCTCACTTACAGAGTGAACTCCCATTTAATTCCCGGGCAGAAACAGAATCCTGTGCATGATGGGAACTGATGTGGGTGAACGAATTGTGTTTACATCGTCACCCACTTGAAAGGAGATGTCATCGCGCCGGCGGGCTTTTTTGCTCATTTCAACGATTGGACAACAGCCATGAATTCATCTTCCAGAGACTATTTCTATATATAATCCTACACCCCTTTCATCTAATGAAGCCTCACAGCAACCTCATGGCAAATCTAAGTGTTGCGCTTTCATTTCCTTTCATTTCCTGGGAAGATGGAGTGTCTTTAGACCGAACACAGGGGCGGCTTTAGGACTTAGAAGATGGTTTAACCAACGAAATGGTTGGATGCATTTTCTTATAAAAGCCTTTATAAGTGGCACTGGAATTAAATTGGCATAAGATCTTCTAGTTTGAAAGAAAGCTGTTCTCTCTTATCTCTCTCCATTGTGTCTTTCACATTCAAGTTGGTACAACTTTGGAAGATTTGATCATTCTGGGTTTCTAAACTACGCACACAAAAGCTCCTCTTTAAGATCTATCTGTAATATCGATATAACTTCAAAACTTCCAATCAATTTCTGTTGATTCTAACATTTGGCTATCCAAATATGTTCACATGTCCATGTTGCAACTGTTCAAGTCTCAACTAAATGCATTTGTAAAAAGGAAACGTTTTATGTTTTATTTTGAAAGTAGAAAGGGTTAGAAATTGAATCAATTAACTAAATTTCATTTCTTTCTCCCTTTTCTTTCAGATCTTCCGCCGTGCAGACAAAAATGGTAAGTAACAGTTTTTGAACAACCGCATTTAGGACTTAAGAACTTAAAACTTAAAGCTATATCGAGAGACCTGACAAGACTCTTTTCTCCAGTGCAAAACAATCCCCTCGCTCAATCCCCGAACCAAAACAAAGAAACTACAAGCATGTCTGCTTGACTTTGTGCTGACAACCGTTTCGTGAGGAGTTGCACGTTTTGAACTTGTGTTGTGAAAGCCACAGCCTTGCAACACTCTACGCAACTATTTCGTCAAAATTGTGTTGGCCGTGTTATGTCAGACACGGCGGCAGGAATCGCTTTAACGATGCGCGTTAGTGGGGAAAACCTCGGAACAGAGCGGAGTGATGCCCGAAGCTCGGAGACACACCGCTGACAAACAGATGTGTGTGTCGGCTCCTCCATGTTTTATTCAAGCTTGTGTTGTGGTTTAATGGAATGGAAAACGCACTGAGGCCACTGATTAACGCAAGGGTACTTAATATATACCACGCTGAGAGGCCCCCTCCCCGAAGAGTCGAGCCCCCACACCCGTGTTACGTAAGAGCGTCATCAATGATGCAGAGAACAGATGAGCAGCTGGGGGGGGGAGGGGTCATTTGAGTTCACTCGCAATTCCAATGCGGCGCAACATGGCCTCTCAAACATGAGAGAGAGAGAGAGAGGGAGGGAGAGAGGGGAGAGAGGGGAGGGAGGGGAGAGAGAGAGATGCCAGGACATCTTAGCGTAATTTATTAGACATGCACACCGACACACACACACGTGTACACGCACAAACCCACCCCCCCACACACACACACACACACATAGAACCACCCAGTCAAATACTTCCATGAATAGTTACCACACACACACACACACACACACACACACACACACACACACACACAGCGATCTCAGGGCCGATAGAAGGCTGAACCACAGCAAGGCAGACTTGAGGTTGGAGGCAGCGATGCAGCAGGATGGCTCCACAACCTGACAGCCCTCTTCTACCTCAAGTCATTCCGATCGAATAGAACAGAATGGTGGAAACAGGGCGTGTGTGGCTCACCCTCCTAACCAGAGACTTCTAGCCAGTCTCTACAGCGCCGTCTTCAAGAGAACTCCAAAGAGAATTTCTGATTAGGAAATCAGTCCCGTTTTTTTATTTTGTCTGCGGTATATACACACACACAAACACACACACACAGACACACACACGCACACACACACACACACACACACACACACACACACACACACACACACACACACACACACACACACACACACACACACACACACACACACACACACACACACACACACACACACACACAGACAAATACAGATAAAGACAGACACACACACACCCAAAGCATTGATTCTTTGTACTCTTTGAAGAGAAAGTATCTTGGGCTGCAGCAGGGCTCTCTCCAGCTCTCTAAGTTCTCTACCCCCAGGGTCTCCTCCATGGCCGACCTGAAGGCTGCCATGCTGAGCCCGCTGGATGTCTGAACATAGCTTATAATGAGCCGTGGTTGTCTGAAACACCTTACCCTGCTCTAATGATCCAGTCAGAGAGAGAGAGAGAGAGAGAGAGAGAGAGAGAGAGAGAGAGAGAGAGAGAGAGAGAGAGAGAGAGAGAGAGAGAGAGAGAGAGAGAGAGAGAGAGAGAGAGAGAGAGAGAGAGAGAGAGAGAGAGAGAGAGAGAGAGAGAGAGAGGGAGGGAGAATACAACTTTAATGATCAATTATGATATCTATGTTGATAGGAAACTTTGAATCTCCAGAATCAATGCTTAAGGCTGTAATTCTTTGTGTGATTTGTTGGCTTAATTTCTTCACAAACTAGCTGCAGAGAAAATGTGTTTTTCACATGTAAGGAGATGAAAGCTTAATGCAGTGTTAAAATTATGTTTGAAGTTTTTTCATTAACTGGATATGCAATTTTTTGCTTATTCTCTGCCTCGTTTATTTAGTTAGAAATGAGTTGTGCTTGTGCATGCTTTGAATTGAAGAGTCATCACCAATCCAAAACTCCCTTTAGACTCCCAACCTGAAGTATTCACCCGTCATCGTAATACTAATAATAACAATGAAGTTCAAATGTGAATCTTTATTTTGAACTGCCATTCCCTTGGCCTAGGCTCTCCAGGGAATGGGATATGGCGCGTTTAGGTGAGAGGAAGGACATATGGTGTTTGTCCATCACCTCTGAAATGCTGTTACCTTCCCTGCTTGAGATGGAAACTATATTCAGGATTATCCCTACAATGTTTCAGCATATTGTGGCCCAAAGCTCGGCAGGAAACGACATCCTGACAGTCGGCCGGATAATGATGTGCAATCTGCACCACTCCGCGGATCATTAAGCACTCTGCTGTGGAAATGTTTCAGGAAGTAGAGCAAGGAACAATCCACAAGACAAGATGGAGGAGGAGCCGGAATCGGAACACAACACTGGCTTTATGCCTGCTTAGCTAAACCGATGGGGCCGGCCAGCCTGCATAAACTCAGTTTCATCCTTGGTCCCTTTGGTTCAGAGTTTAACATCACTGCTCCCGGTTTGACCCGTACCGCTGAAAACATCTCCCGATGCACCTTCTGATCAAATAACTTTCCCTTTTTAATGTACCCTGAAAACCTTGCGGAGAGTTTTCATAAAGATTTTATGTGCAGGATCGTGATGGGGAATGTTTATCTCATATATCCACACAATATAGTCGTAAACTGAAGCCACTGAAAGCAAATGCGGAACAGGGTTTCGGTGGGGGGGTATCTGAAGTTGGAAGGCACGTCTATAAAACTAAATGCACCGGTGTGATATTTTGTTGTTTCGGGGCAATGCCAGCAAGCCCATCACTGTGATTAATTGTGTGTGGGAAGTTAAATGATCTACAGCAGACCAGGAAGATGATTCAGTCCTTTTTGGCCCGAGCGACTTAAAGTTAATTCACAAATAGGCTGTTTGGGGTTCAGACCTCTTGCTTGCAGACGTCTACAGGTATGTGTAGGTTTAGTTTTAGGTATAGGTAGGGCTCAAACACAGAACCTTTTGGCTGGGGGTTGACCAGCGTAGCCACTACGATATTAACAAGGCTGCTTGGATTGAAGAGAAAGTTGTGTCCAAAGTCTCCATCGACCGTTGTTCTCGTCCCTCTGCCCGCTCCTCCTCTCCCAGACGACGGGAAGCTGTCCTTGGAGGAGTTCCAGTCCTACTTCGGGGACGCCATCCTCACGCAGCAGCAGATGCAGGAGCTCTACCACGCCATCGACAGACAGCAGACGGAGTAAGTGCTCACGTCCCCTGCTTCACGTGCACGGCTGTCCTCTCTACCCCTCTCTAGTCTTTACGGAGGAGGGAGGGAAGGAAGGAAGGAGGAGATGATAGAGGGAGGGAGGAAGGGAGGGAGGGAAGGATAGAGGGAGAGAGGGAGGGAGGAAGGGAGGGAGGGAAGGAGAGAGGGAGGGAGGGAGGGGATGAAGGGAGGGGATGGGAGGATAGGGGAAGGGAGTGAGGGAGGGAGGGAGGGAGGGGAGGGAGGGAGGAAGGAGGGAGGTGATGGTAGAGGGAAGGAGAGAGGGAGGGAAGGATAGGGGAAGGGAGAGAGGGAGGGGGGGGGGAGGATAGAAAGAGGGAGGGAGGGAGAAAGTGAATGATAGAGAGAGGGAGGGAGGTAGTGAAGGAGAGACAGAGGGAGGGAGGGAGGGAGGGCCAGAGCGAGGAAGGGGGAGACATTGATCAGAAGGATCAATAGTGGATTGGACAGGGTTTCTATTTCCAGGCTCAGAATAGCTCCGCCGTCTTCGACCGAGGGGAGCGGGACTCAGGACGAGGGTTGTGGGCTGAGGCAGTGTCCCTAGAGAGATTCATCAACTGGATATATATATCCGCCTGTGTTTCCGGGGACAGGAGAGTCGGGCTCACTCTTAACTTTGGAGAACTGCGGTTGACATTCATAAAAACTCTGGAGTAATTGTGTTTACTCGTTGGATTGTGATGGGTTTTGAGGAGGAGACGTGAGCCCCATTTGCATCTTCGCTGGAAGCATCATTATGTCTCATTAGGTATCTAATTCAGTTGCTAAAATACATCAGGCTGAATCAATCTTTTCACATTAGGATCTCCGAAGCGGGGGTTGTCATAGCAACGAGGTGCCAGTGCTTTTGAGAATGCGTCTTTTTTTAATCGGATCGCTAGGTACACCGAGGCAGTACTTAGCTGTGCTGCAGACGGAAACCAATCGCATCACACTCATTCCTCAATGATAAACATGTAATTTCCCCTAACTGAAGCTTTCTCTATAACGCTGTTGTGATCCGCAGTCAGTCATATCCTGTCTGTGCCGGGTTCTCTTCCATTAACCTGTCACACTGTATCCCTCTTCTCTCTCGCTCTCGCTCTCTCTCTCTCTCTCCCTCTCTCTCTCTCTCTCTCTCTCTCTCTCTCTCTCTCTCTCTCTCTCTCTCTCTCTCTCCTCTCTCTCTCTCTCTCTCTCTCGCTCTCTCTCCTCTCGCTCTCTCTCACTCTCTCTAGCAACCTTGACACAGATAAACTTTCAGGTAAGCCTCACTAACCCTTGGACGAGTGTTCATTGACTCTTGGACTAAATGTGTTGCTATTGACTGGTGGATGGGTTCGGTGTCGACTCTGCTAGAATCAGCATTTTCCCCGTCCTGCAGAGTTTAACTCCCTGGGTGTAAATCCTTGGTTTAGCCTCCTTTAACAAGCTTATATTGTTTGAATTCCCTTGTAACTAAACTGCCTGCAGGTTCGGTTTAGAAGGTCATTATAGTCTATTGTAGTTCTATTGTTGTCAATTCGATTCTGTCCTATTCTAGTCAGGTCTATTTTAGTCTAGTCTAACCTCCGGTCTATTCTATTTTAATTATATTCTGATCATGTCTGTTCTTGTCAAGTCTATTTTAGTCTGTTCTAGTAAGGTATATTCTAGTGTAATCTGTTATAGTATATGATAGTCTTGTGTATTCTAATCTTGTCTTATCAGAGTACTTCACCCCCCCACCTGGGAGAGTATGTCAACGTGCTATCAGCCCTGGAGAA
>NC_082382.1:19798072-19887308 GCF_031168955.1 Gadus macrocephalus
TAAACTGTACATAATGTGGTGCTCGGTGGGATACGTTGGATAGTCTATTGAGTGTGATCAGATATCTGTGGGTAATAATTTCTTCTGATCCCTTGTTGCAGGGAGACAAGGCAGAGTGCTTCTACATCGTTGAGTCCGGAGCGGTGAAGATCATGATGAAGAGCAAAGTAAGTCATACCCTTCTTCGCCATCCTCTTCCTCCTCTTTGCCTGTCGGCATTTTTTGAATGTCCCACGTGTTTCCCGCTGAAAGTCTGCGTTAATTATGCGGTATAATAGTAGTCAGTGTTTCAAAGGGCAATATAAGATAGAGCGTAAGCGACGCGGTTCAAAGGTAATGCCGCCGGTGTTTGCAGTATTAAACATTGAGCTGGGTGTTCCGGGTGCTTCGTGTCTCTAAATACTAGACCCAAACTGCAGGAGCCAATCCTTGGAAGAGCCTCTAAAGATTCCTGCAACTGGCTTTAAATTGGTGCCAAGGGAGGTCATTTGGCAAATTGAGATGAGCCGACATTAAGTCAAACCGTTCTCCCTGCTCCCTCCTCTCTACTTTCTCCCTCCTTTTTCTCCCATCTCTCTCTCTCCCCCTTTCTTCTCCCCTTTACTATCTGTCTCTCCCCCCTTTCTTCTCCCCTCTACTCTCTGTCTCTCCCCCCTTTCTTCTCCCCTTTACTCTCTGTCTCTCCCCCCTTTCTTCTCCCCTCTACTCTCTGTCTCTCCCCCCTTTCTTCTCCCCTCTACTCTCTGTCTCTCCCCCCTTCTCCCCTCTACTCTGTCTCCCCCTCCTCCCTCCCTCGCTTCCTGCTCTCTGTCTCACCTTCTCTCTGCCCCCCTCTCCCCCCCCAGACCAAGGCGGACCATGCGGACAACATGGAGGTGGAGATCGCTCGCTGTACCCGGGGTCACTACTTCGGAGAGCTGGCCCTGGTCACCAACAAGCCCCGCGCAGCCTCCGCCTACGCCGTCGGAGACGTCAAGCTTCTGGGTACGAGGGGGACGCACACATACACCCACAGATGCACACATACACACATACCGTGCACGCACACATACACATACGCAGATTACACACACGCACACACATGCACACGCATACATGCACACATACACATACACGCACACACGTACACACATACGCACACACAAGATAGGCTAAAATAATTTATCCGAAACACATACTGTACATACACACTGATACACATAGCATAATGGATCTTAGGGCCTGAGAAACACACACACACACACACACACACACACACACACACACACACACACACACACACACACACACACACACACACACACACACACACACACACACACACTGATAAGCATAGCATTATGAATCTCAGGGCCTCAGAAACACATACAGACACACACACACACACTGATACGCATAGCATAATGAATCATAGGTGTTATCCATGTGTAAACAATCCTACGCACTCACACTGGAATCTGCAAACACATGAATGGGTGGGAGAGGGGGAACTGGTGTAGGGGGGAGGGTGTTTGACTACCAGCCACAAGGTCCCGAGTTCCTGATCCCAAGTCTTTAGCAGCTTGAGGCCACATCAGAGTTTCCGTAGTCCGGTAATTACCGGTCATTGACCAGAAAAAAATGAGGGGGACCGAAAATTCTAAATGTCTCCGGTCAGTGGACAATGGAAGTAAATCTCTGCACAATTTGAATTGTGTTTTAAATATGCTACAGTGGTCATTTGTTTAGCCTAATTCATGTTAAACAATGAGGGTTCTGATTGACCCGAATATCAAAAGAAGTAAAAAAAAAAATAAAAAAAAAAATAAAAAAAAATTCTAGCGGAAACACTGGGCCACATCCCTTCCTCCTTTATAATGACATGTATGAATGGGAAATGAAGGCTAGATATACGTTGGTAGAAAAAAATATTCTGCAGAAGGTTGTCACTGTTTACCTGTGTGTGGGTACAACCTGTCGTAATACCACTCTCTCTTCCTCCCCTTTCTCTATTTGTCTCTGTATGTTTCCGTTTCTCTTTTGTCTGTCGTCTGTTGTTCCTTTCTTTACTGTCTTTTTGTTCTCTCTGCATTTCTCTCTCGCTCGCATGCTCGCTCGCTCTCTCTACATCCTCTCTCTCTCTCTCTACTCGCTCTCTACACCCTCTCTCTCTCTACTCGCTCTCACTCCCTCTTTCACTTTCCTCTGTCTCTCTGTCTCCCTCTTTCCTCTGTCTCCCTGTCTCCCCCACCCTCTTTCCTTCTGTCTCTCTGTCTCCCCCTCCCTCTTTCCTCTGTCTCCCTGTCTCCCCCACCCTCTTTCCTTCTGTCTCTGTCTCCCCCTCCCTCTTTCCTTCTGTCTCCCTGTCTCCCTCTTTCCTCTGTCTCTCTGTCTCCCTCTTTCCTCTGTCTCTCTGTCTCCCCCACCCTCTTTCCTTCTGTCTCTCTGTCTCCCCCTCCCTCTTTCCTCTGTCTCTCTGTGTCCCCCACCCTCTTTCCTTCTGTCTCTCTGTCTCCCCCTCCCCCCTCCCTCTTTCCCTCTGTCTCTCTGTCTCCCCCTCCCCCCTCCCTCTTTCCCTCGGCCTCCCCCCCTCCCGCTCTGCAGTTATAGACATACAGGCCTTTGAGCGACTGCTGGGCTCCTGCAAGGAGATCATGAAGAGGAACATCTCCCACTACGAGGAGCAGCTGGTCGCACTCTTCGGCTCCAGCATGGACCTCAGAGACTGAGACCCTCACTCCGGCTCCTCGCTGTGCCTTCTACACACACACACACCACACAAACACACACACACACACACACACACACACACACACACACACACACCACGCAAACACAAACACAAACACACGCACACACACCACACACACAAACACACTCATCAACACACCCGCCGCCGTCGTCGAGGAAAAAGAAAACGATATGGACATTACGCCGTTGTCACCCAAGCTCGAATAAACTCTATACCGGTGTCGTTTGCATCGCAGTGTACACTGCTCCACACCGACAACGCTCTCCCTCTCCCTTCTTTTTCTTTTGATATGAACTCTATACAAGCATAGGATTAATATAAAAACAAAACAAGGGAGAGTGGTTTAAGAATCAGTCCACAGATTTCTCAAGCCTCCTCAAGTCCCATCTCTACCGGGTGCCTCCCCCCCCCCACCCCCTCTTAGCAGCTGCTGAGTCAGGTGCTTGTACTCTCTCTCTCTCTTTCTCTCTCTCTTTCTGTACGTCTCTCTCTATCTGGCTCGCTGCCTCTCTCGCTGGCCCTCTCTGTCTCTGGCTCTATCTCTCTTTCTAAAGCTCTCTCTCTACACTGGAAGACACCAGTCAAAGCAGTATAGGCACACTGGCATGCACGCACACACACACACACACAAACACACACTTTTATGTACTTATACCTACATAGGCACTGAAAAATACGTCCAAATCCCTTTTGTCTACTTACACTCATGTCACGCACAAACTGCTTGACACACTCCTTTATACACTCACCATATAGTTAAACACACACACACACGCACACATTTTTGCATAGCTTCAGTGAGCTTTAACATACACACAAACACTCCAAAACTAACTTTCACATGTGTAGGCATTGCAATTACATAGACACGTAGACAACACAGTTGTCGATAGCAAGCATCAGCCAAGGACACACGAACATTCTCACACAAATACTCACACACACACACACACACACACACACTTAGGCACCTGCAGTTGCAAAAACAGACACATGGGAAAATGGAGAAACAAGGAAAAACTACTTACAGGAAAAAATAATGCAAAATGCAAAAAAAACAAATAAAAATGAAGAAACAAGAGGAGTTTTAGAAACATTTTATGGAGATAAACAAAAAAAGAAGCTTTGATAAAATATTATTTAAATAAACAAAAAAGTGTTTCCTCTTTGGGAGGCGGGGGTGTGGATCTTTGTGAGTGCGCTCCACTTCTGCTGTCGTTGATTGAGTTGAGTTAGTGCTGGTGTCTTTCAGTACCACCGAAGAAGTCAAAACCAGAGCAACCCCACGTTTCTGGGTCCTTGTTATTCTGTAATTGACGCCACACAGTTGTATTAATTATTAATGTATTGTTATTATTATGATTATATATTCAGTTATTATTTTTGTTTTACTTTGACCAATTCTGATTTAAAATAGAAAAACACCCATCCAACATCCATCAGACAAAATGTAAAACAAAAAAAATATATATTAATAAAATAAAGTTAGTGCTTATTTCTCCATGATTATTCTTGAATGAGTTGTCCTGGATTTAAAAAAAGGTGAAAAAAAATAAAGCAAACATTTTGTTAAAAAGTTTGTGGTGGTGTCTGACATTTCTTCTGTGTTTTTCATTTATAAACGCTCTTTCTATAAAACAGTTATAACTAACTCTGTGGCTTTTTATAAAACCAGTGCAATACAAATTCACTACTTTTGTTAAATGATGTAGGCCTTCGTAGTTACAACCCCAAAGCACTAGAGGGCTCTAGCTGGAAATATTAGTCCACTTGTGTGCTTCACATTCACGGTTTCACCCGCTGTCACCTATTACGCTATCGACAAACATATTTTATAGACTGGGCTAAATCTTTAATAGCTCCATGTGCTAAACGAATTTGATATCAATAACAAAGTTACCCACTAAATAAAGTGGCGTATATAGTTGTAGTTATGAAGCGTGTAACGTTATAATCTCCTCTCCTCGAAAACTTCGAGGAAGAACCTGTTCTTGGATGAACTGGCAACTTCTTCACAATGTAAGTATAACGTTAATGTCCTGTTGTATAATGTCAATGTTCGTATAACATACAAGTGTGCTTTATCCTTAGTCGTTTGCAGCTGTTCACGAATACACGTCTTGACTCGATGGGGATTACACTGAGCACTACATCTAGCCAACTGTGTTTCTGCATGCCTGCCTGGTAATGAATGAGCCTGAGTGTGTAACTAACACTATATCACACAGCACACCAGCTCGCAGTTATAATTTGAGAAGTTGTATTGCAATAGGTAGTGCTCTTACAATACGTCCGTGGTAGCCAGTGACATCATTGCCTTTTTTGGCTTGCAGAGTTTATTTCTAGTGAGGAAGTACTTCTGGATATATATACTTCCTTATATGGTCATACGGCTAATACGTTCTTATTTTAAATCCATTGGTTAGGTCAGCACGTTTATTATATTCATATAAATACCCAATGCCTATGCTTTAAGAGTATTGGGTACGTCTTTGCAGGTGTAGACCTTTACTTATCCAGCGCCCCAGATCTGGGTCTGGGTGGGGGGGCGGGCTACGTGTTTGAATCCCAGCCGAAGGTTTGGGGTTCGAACCCAATGTCCAAAGTCCTTACCTGTAGGCATCCTAAAGTAAAATGACCTTACCCCTTACATGCCCCTTACATTTATATATTTTTATAATCACAAAACATAAATGGTTGTCTTTTTGTTTAAGTCTAAAAGAGGTGTCTGGAAATGGCCAGGACCTGTCGAGGTCCTGTACCCCCTTTTCCTGTGAGAAGCCATGACTGATTATTCAGGGTATAGTCGCGCAGTTCTCTCTGTAAAGTCTACTGAGTTACAAACCCCTTTTTTTTTTGCAAAGGGACAGTTCTTAGCCTTCACAGCACGAACGAGAATGCCCCACTGGGAGTCGGGCGCACAAGATTAAGCCAAATAATTGTTAAGGACAATCAAGAGTGACGACACTCCATTTGCAAGAGCCAGGGAACCGTACCACACCGTGTATCTAATCAGCGTACTCTACATTTGATGTTTAGAATTCCCCCATCAAGGTCAAACCTTATTAAACGTCAGATGGAGCCATTCCAATCACTCTTTACATTGTGACCACTTTAAGGATATGATATCCATCCTCTTGGCCGATATGTCAGTTTTATAGTCCCCAAAACGTACATCGACCAAAATGTGTTCAATCTGTGAACCAAAAACGGCAAAGAGCTTCTTCACTAAGTAGGGTGGCAGATGATGGGTGGTAGATGAAGAGTGGAAGACGAGGAGGAGCTTACAATGTGGGATAGGCGGGGGGGGGGGGGGGGGGGGGGGGTATAGTCTTGAGTGTCAAGGGTGTTTGACCCCAAGCCGAAAGGGTTCTGGGTTCCAAGCCCAACGTCCTCAGCTTCCTTGAGCAAGTGGCCTAACCCCCACCACCACAGACCACACCACCATCAATAAACGTCCACTCACAGCCCCGGCCTCAGAGTGACAGCTCTTCTATCTGTCGTTAGATTATCACCCCGCAGACCTGTTTCCTGTTGCGTACTCCCAACATCCTCGTTTTCTAACGTGTCATCGCGAGCGGCCGCGGGTGGATGAGGGTGCGTGTCAGGGGCTGGAGGTTCATAGCTCTTGAGAGAGCGGTGTTTGTCTAGTCTCATCCCGCGGTCGAGGTGTTTTCATCCCCTGGCCTCCCTGTCTTCAGCTCCTCCGGTGAGTCCTCGTTGGCTGGGGTTACTCCCAATTTGAACTGTAATTGGATGAAGCGCGGGTCATTAATTAAACAGGATTGTTTGTCTTCTTTGGGCGGTATCGTAAAGAAAGTCATGCAATAAATCCCCTGTTGTTGGGGAAGTGCAAAGATGCCCTTTGGAAAATCATGAAAATGGAAGCTTAAAAAAAAAACAGAAAAAAAAAAAACAGAGAACTTACTTGTGTGATACAACCCCATTTATCCATATGTTGACCTATACTCATGTGATGACCCTCTGTTGTTTGGAAGCCAGTAACGGCTGTTACTTTGAATTCTTAAGCGTATCGTGATCTATATATCATTACTGTGTGTAGTAAAAAATATGAATATGTTGATCGACTATTCCATATTGCCCAATCCCTAACGTATCTGAAGGATGGTCTGTCTGTCTTTGGAGGGGGGTTGGGTTGCTGCTTGATGCTGTGTGCTCAAAGATTGGTCTGCTAAGTGATAGCGACGATGTATGGCGGACTCTCCATTGGTGGATTTGCCTACACAGGAGCAACAGAATGCAAGACACTCGGTGCTGATCGAAGACTAAAATGGTGGCACCTGTTGAGTGGATCACAACAGCTCTCCTTGTTCCTGGATCTTGCATACGCAGAACATCTCTTCTCTCTGCTTGTGAACGCGATATCATGCTGCTCTGTGGTTGTTGGTGTGTTGGGTCACTCACAACCTACTTGTCTTTTCATCGAGTTTCATCTTTTCAACGATGAGAGGACTTCATGTACGCTCCATCCTTGCATACCAATGCAGCCGATATTTCTCTGAGCCAAAAAGATGAATCTACATTCATAACAGTTGGCACTGGCGCTTGGAAATCAATATTAGGATTACAAATCGAAAAAAGGTCAGCGAGCCCTGCAAGGAAAAGATTTAAAAGATGTTTCACTGGGTAAAAGCAAGCAACACATGTCAATAGTTAACACGTGTGTGTTTCAACTGTCACATTCAATTCTGTCACACACAGAGCCATGGCACTAATATGAGCATGTGTTAGGAATCAACCACATGCTGAACTAGTTGGCCTGGCTGCGTGAGAAGACCTTTGCATGGGGGTTTGGTCCGCAAAGACACTGAAATCAGCAACTATTGAACACCGAGGACGATGATTGACAGGTGATTTCCCCTTCAACCCCCCCCCCCTACCCCCACCCCCACCCCCCTTCCTCATCACAACAGGAGTGACCCATCGGAAACACAGGACCCTCCGAGCCAATCAAACAAAAACGGCAGGCCAGTGCTTCCTCAAACCCCCGACGACCTCCGCCACAACCTCAGTCCCGGCCCCGCCCATGACGCCGATATCGGGCTCGAGGCTCCGGGGGAGACGGGACCTCGTGTCCATCGCCATGGTAACGGACAGCCCCAGGAGGAGGAGGAGGAGAGGCTCCGGGTGGTGCCCATCCACCAACGGCCCGACCTGCTGCCCCGCTGCGCCGACCTGGTGAACGAGGAGTGGCGGCGGAGCCAGGCCGCGCGGCTCCACTCGCTGCAGAAGTCCTGCCAGGAGTTCCCCGTCAGCCTGGTGCTGCTGGCCGGGCCCCCGGGGGCCGAGCGGCTGCTGGGCCACGCCCGCCTCTCCCGGGTGGTGGGCCACGGGGCCAGCCTCTTCCTGGAGTCGGTGGTGGTGCCGGCGGCGGAGCGCGGCAAGGGCCGCGGCCGCGCGCTGATGGAGCTGACGGAGCGCTACTGCCGCGGCCGCGGGTTCGGCCGGCTGTGCCTCACCACCCACGATAAGCAGGGCTTCTACGGCCGCCTGGGCTACGCGCCGTCGGGCCCCGTGCAGAGCGCGGGGGCCCTGGCCTCCGTCGTTCCCCTGGAGACGCTGCACCAGCTGATGAAGCCCTCGCCTTCGGCCGTCTCTCCGGGAACACCCCCGGCGCCTGTGGCGCCGCCAGCCGACGCCGTACCGCCCCCACCACCACCTCCGCCACAACCGCCTCTACCCTGTCTCCCTCCCCCTACCTGCATCCCTCCCCCACCACCACCTCCCCTCTTTGCTCCACCTTCATCCCCTCTTCACTCCGTCGCTCCCCATCCTCCTCCTCCTCCTCCTCCTCCTCCTCTCTCTTCCCCTCCTCCTCTCTCTTCCCCCCCATCAGTGGAGCAGGGCGGTCACATGACCACGATGGACACTCCTTACCGGGATGCCAGGGGAACGCCCATATTCTGGATGCACAAAGACATCTGAAGCCCTGAACATGAAACGCTATACCTAATGCGCTGCAGTGCAGTGTGCATGCAGGCCTGTGCGGCAGGCAGACATGCACACACAAACACAATAGCGGGAGATGCAATTCACGGTGGCTCGCCTCTAACAAGGCAATGGACCTGCCTGATTGGGTGATCACCTGGTTCAACCTTACACACACGCACACAGACACAGACACAGACATTGAGTTTGTAGTGTAAGTGTGTACCTGGGAAGCAGCGACCGAAGACGACGGACACGATTTGGGAGAAATTCTTCTGCCATGTGTAGCTCGTATGATCAAATGTCTGACGCATACGTTACCTTCGCAAGATGGTTGAATGGACGGATCTGGATGGTTGCTCTGGGGTTCTGTGTGCTTTACTCACACGTTTCAGTATGGGACTTTATAGAAGCAGCTCAAAAGTATCAAAAACCAGTGAACCAGTCTATCTTAAACCAGTGAACCAGTCGATCAAAAACCAGTGAACCAGTCTCAATCCTGAACCAGTCTATCATAAACCAGTGAACCAATCTATCTTAAACCAGTGAACCGTCTCAATGTTAATGGAATGCTCAATCTCGATTTGGAGATTTTATTGGATAAAATCTAATAATGATATACTCCTTCGAACACAAATAATGTGTTTTTAGAGAGTCAAATCATGTAAATTTATTTAAATGCTTTAATAAACTAAAGTGCCCTATAATTCGCCTCACAGGAATGCCAATTCAGTTTTGAAGTTGATGGAATTTCAAAAAGAAAATGACAAGTTCATGTATTGCATTATTGTTTTACTGCCCAAATGTGTTTTATTCTAAGAAATAAATACTTTGCTCACCATGTTGATTCTCTATTATCGTGTTTACTTCACTTTTTATCTCGCATCCGTATTAAGATGTTGCCTTATTGTATCTGAGTGACCACTAAAGAAAACATTACCATAGCTTTGATGGAACTATCTGTAAAATGCAGTCTTATATTTATCATTTACAAGTAAATGTTCTGTCAACAGCGGAAACGTTCTGTGCATGCAATATTGCGCCATCATTTCCGCCTGCATTGTTTCCAAAACAACGATATCATCAACAGAACTGTCAGTTCCTTAAACCATCATTTGAAGGCCATCTGAGCACGTATAAGAACAGCCTTCTTCCTTCCATCCCTCCCATTGGTTCTTTATTTGACTTTATATCACTCGTCTCTCCTACACAATGCACAGCCCCAAAAGGCTCTCACCCTCTCTCCCTTCAGGACGAAGAACACCTCCTCCCAGCCACAACCACATGGAGCTGTCTGCCCCCCCTCTCCTCCTCCTCCTCCTCCTCCTCCTCGTCTCCCCTCCACCCTGCGCCAGCGACCAGCCCGGCCCCCCCAAGCCTCCGGAGCCCTCCCGCCTGCAGGGGTCCGCCCCGGTGGTGACGGGCCGTCCGTTCGTGGTGGTCTGGAACATGCCCACCGCCCACTGTGAGACCCTCTACGGGGTGCAGCTCAACCTGGGGGACTTTGACATCGTGGTGAACTCACAACAGCACTTTGACGGACAGGTGAGTGAAGGTCAATGAGTGCTGAGGTTGTTAGATTATGGAAAAAAAATCATAATCACGTTTATTTTGGTCAATATTGGAATCATGATTATTTTTGAGACATGAAATGTGAGTTCTCCTAAAAAACTACAACAAAATGTTAAAAAAAAAAAAATGCTTCAGAGGGGGCAATATGGGTTGCATGGGTTTAACAGAGAGAGAGAGGGAGAATCTTCCGATAAATGGATATCCGTTCTTATCGTTATGTTTCAGATGTAGCTTTGTCTAAGTATTCATCCAAAAACGTTATGTTCTTCTCCTCTTCTTTGTTGTGTTTTTTTTATGTCAGGTTGTTTTCCTGGCTGTTGACTGGTGTTCACAGCTCATCGGAAGTCAGATAAAAGAACACAATTCATGGAATTGGTGCCATAGATTCCTTCACCAGAATTAGAATGTGAAGGGTTTTGTTTATCAAACCAGTCCTAGATGATGCCATTCTACCTCATGTAAATCATGTCTGCTAATACATTTCTATTACCACTATTATTAATCATACTGCATTTCTTTACGCTGTCTGTGCCAAACAGCGTCGTTAAGGCAACACTAACCACACTCAGGACTTTAAGACAACAGCCCACATCACAACCCCACAGACTCGTATCAGTTGGCAGGATCAGACAAGAGAAACACATGAACCCTTAACCGACACCACGCACAGTTTAAACCCTCCGCTCCTCTGATCGTGGTTCCACGTCGACGCAGCGCACGGGAGTTTACGGACCCGTTACGTCCTTGCGAACCATTCCTTGTGACCACCGCAAGGGCCTGACGTGCGCCTCCTAGAAATGATATCCTTGTGTTGAGGCGACGGCAACAGCGAGGGCTGTGATTGGTCCGCTCGCTAAAAACCCGACGCAGAACCAAAACTGGTTTGTGACTCCGTCGAAGCATCTGCGTGGTCCCTGCGATGCGTAGAGGTGGAACCATAATCAGCCCTTAACCCCCCCCCCCTCTCCCCCCCCGTCTCCCACCTCTCCCCCCTTCCCCAGAACATGACCATCTTCTACCGCGACCGCCTGGGGCTGTACCCCTTCTTGTCCCACGACGGCGCAAGGGTCAACGGCGGCCTGCCGCAGAGCGCCGACCTGGGGGCCCACTTGGCCCTCGCCGGGGGCCAATTCTCCCGCCGGCTGCGCCCCGACTTCGCGGGGCTGGCCGTCATCGACTGGGAGGAATGGCGCCCGCTGTGGGCGCGCAACTTCGACTCCAAGAAGGTGTACCGCCGGCGGTCGGTGAAGCGGGTGCGGGAGACGCGGCCCGACCTGAAGGGGGCGAAGGAGGTGACAGGGGAGGCCAAGAGGGAGTTTGAGGACGGGGCGCGCCGGGTGATGGGGGAGACCCTGCGCCTGGGGGTCACGGAGCGGCCAGGCGGGCTCTGGGGGTACTACGGGTTCCCCGCCTGCTACAACGATCCACAGAATAAACCCAGAGGTGAGGAGGGGTCGTCGTCCCGTGGTGGCGAGGGTACACGTGTTCTTTATTTTATAAGTAGAAGGCAAGGCAAGGCAACTTTATTTATGTGGCACTTTTCATATACAAGGCAGACTCGAAGTGCTTCACGTAGAAAAGAAAAGAAAATAGATAAAAGAAAACAAAGGCAAAGTAAAAAAAATGCATTCTAGAAAGTGCATTGTATTTAAGATTTAGCAGAAGGCTAAAGCAAAACCTTTAGCCGACTTCTAAGAAGGATAGATACTTGTGAGGAAAACCGATTCTGGTAAAAGTAGAACAGGTTCAACTTCTTTACTTCAGTAAAAGTGAAAAAAGTACCAGCTCTGAAATGTACTAAAGAATGAACGTAAAAAGTACGCCCTCAGGAAAGCATCTAAAGATCAAACGACTTGGCTAAAGAACTGTGCCCCACTTTCATTTTTTACTTTGATTATTTTTAGATAACAGCATTGAATAAACAAAAGAAAGCATCAAAATACACAATCTGCATACTGAGAATTGAAAATAAAGAATTGCAGAATTAGCATTACAAGAAACCACAACATTCAGTGGGTGACAGAAGTGGTTTTGGACCGGGGGGCTCATTGCTGCGCTGTGTCCGCCTCCGTGCTGCTGTCAGGGGCTAACTACACGGGGGAGTGCCACCCGGGCACCAGCCGGCTGAATGACCGGCTGGACTGGCTGTGGAGCGAGTCCACCGCCCTGTACCCCAGCATCTACCTGCCCCAGAGGCTGGCTGGGGCCCCGGAGTCTGCGCTCATGGTCCGGTAAGAGAGGGGGGTGGTGTGTGTGTGTGTGTGTGTGTGTGTGTGTGTGTGTGTGTGTGTGTGTGTGTGTGTGTGTGTGTGTGTGTGTGTGTGTGTGTGTGTGTGTGTGTGTGTGTGTGTGTGTGTGTGTGTGTGTGTGTGTGTGAGAGATTGGCTGTGTGTGTGAAAGTGAGATTGTGTGCGTCTGTGTGAAAGTGGGATTGGCTGTGTTTGTGAGATTGTGTGTGTGTGTGTAAAAGTGAGATTGTGTGTGTAAAAGTGAGATTGTGTGTGTGACTGATGCATGACGTGATGTCCCCCCCCCCCCCCCTCAGACACAGAGTGCTGGAGGCTCTGAGGGTGGGCTCCGTCTGGCGTCATGACAACACCTCGAAGGCCACGCCCGTCCTCCCTTACGCCAGGCTGGCCTTCGCGCACACACTCGACTTCCTCAGCGTGGTATGACGCACAAAAAGAATGAAAACGCCACACATGAAAGACACACACATGGCAATATTAAACACACTAGCGACTCGCTACTACACACACAAAAACCATCAAAGACTGACTCTGAGAGACTGTGTGTGTGTGTGTGTGTGTGTGTGTGTGTGTGTGTGTGTGTGTGTGTGTGTGTGTGTGTGTGTGTGTGTGTGTGTGTGTGTGTGTGTGTGTGTGTGTGTGTGTGTAGGCGGACCTACATCATACCCTCGGGGAGGCTGCAGCTCTAGGGGCGGCTGGAGTTGTGCTGTGGGGAGAGCTGGAGTTCGCCAGGTCAAAGGTCAGTGTGCGTGTGTCATCTCTCTGGGGATATCAGTGCTCAGAGACATGAATTGTTGATTCAAACCAAACACATGTAACACATCTGAATTCAAATAGCCCTGTTATGTGGTTCAAATAGATTTAAACATAAAATCAAGAATCATAACATTCATTCAGCAAGCATGCTTTATTACTAATCCTATAGACGAGTTATCCTTCATATTTCGAATTATCCCGCATACCGACTGGAAGGTCTGCTCCAAACCAGAAAACACATGACTTGTTGCTGCACTTCATTTTGCATGCCACCATATTCACATCACGCCACACGTCCAACTAGGTCTGGCAGCTCTGTGAAAACTCTTTGCCACTATGAACCCAGGGCTGAAGGGAGGGTCTCCGGAGTCTTAAAGGTTGCATCAGCGATGCAAGGCCAAAACATAAATGATCACATTCATCTGATCTTTCCTCACGATCCGCTAGCTGCCCGCCTGATAAGAAGGCCGTCAAAAAAACGTGTCTCTGTAGGCAGCCTATGCTCCGAGATCGTACACAAAAACAAATTGTTTTACCCACCACTCAAAACCAAAATAAATAGCATTCCAACCAATCACCGACAAGGGGAGGGTGCTGGGTGGTTTTGCGCTGCGTTCATGAACCTTTTTAACTGGATGCACGAAACACGGAAGGGAGGGGCGAGCTGGCTCTGTTTGTTTGGGATCTCGCTTCAAACACCGACCGAAGTGACGTCACCCGACATCGCCGATACAACCTTTAAATGTCCCACGTCTACATGAACGCACCATAACAACCGGAACCTTCCCCCCCCCCCCGCATCCTTCCCGCCCCCAGGACCAGTGTGTGCTCCTGAGGGACTACCTGCACGGCACGCTGGGCCGATACGTCCGCAAGCTCCGGAAGCGATCCCACCGCTGCAGCCAGCGCCGTTGTCACGGCAACGGGCGCTGCGCCAGGCGCCGGCCGGGCGTCGGTCACATGGTCCGCGACGAGACGTCCGGCGAGCACGGCCAGTCGTTGTTCGCGAAGCACTTCCTGTGCCACTGTTACCACGGCTGGGGCGGCCATCGTTGTGGAGAGAGCACGAAGTAGGAGCGCTCCAGATGACAGTTTAGGACCGAACACCGCTCGGGTTGGGCCGTCGTCATCGATGAAACTTAAAGGTGGCATATTATACCACCAGGTGTCAGTGTGAATAGCCGTTTAGAAAACGCCTTGTAGAAAACGGCTTGTAACGGCTATTCACACTGACACCTGGTGGTATAATATGTCACCTTCAACTTTATTTTACTTAATTGTAAAAGTGCCTTGGCTTTGAAACTGTAAGAATGCTGAATAGATGGATGGGCACGTAGGCCACCATTACATTTATATGACATTGATATCACTGGAACTAGAATATAAGACTTATTTAACATACTACTGTTTATTTTCCTTATCATAACCAACTCATTTGCAGCATTGATTGTATTCTCGAAACAAAAAGCCTTCTGTGCAGATTGTAAGTCTTCAGTGCCATGCGTGCTATCAAGTTGCTCTTAATTTCAATTTCCAAAGGCTCTTTCACATCCTGGAAAGAGTTGGGCCAGTGTCCAGACTGTGAAGAAAACCTGTCTTAATATGCCACTGCCAAGTCTCAGCTCTGAATAAATAATCACACGTGTTTGCAAAAAAGATTTGGACGTCTCTTTTTTCCCCCCAAATCACAGACGGATAAATAAAAGTGAAGCGATCAACTGTCAATCTAGCAGGGCTGATGGGAGGTTCAGTCTCTCTCTTGTAGAGCCATTCGTGTGCTCGTGTGTCTTCAAGGCCTGTCCCTCAGAGCTGTCAGGTTGTGTCTCAGGGCCTGTAGCTCCTGAATCAGCTTGGCTATCTCCATGGAAACGTCCTGTTTCTCCCTCACGGCCTCTGTGAGCGTCCGCATAGCACCGCCCTGTTGGACTGGACGAGGAAATGACAACGAATGATAATAATGATGCGCCGCGACATAATTAATCACAGAACATGCTAAATTAGTAGAGGCAGGATTGCTTAGTGAGACTGTTAGACTTGCAGCCAAAAGGTACTGGGGTTTAAATGTTCATTTCACTGTCTACCTGTCGCCATACGTAACCCCTGCCTCTCCATTAAAGGTGACATATTATAGCACGAGGTGTGCGTGTGAATAGCCGTTCAAAGCCGTTTTCACAAGATGGCGTGTCCACCTAGATGTATGCTGGACGAGCAGTCTACCAGCCTACCCAGTGGACTGTGGCAAACGCTGCACATCTATCCGCCATACATCTAGGTGGACACGCCCACTTGTGATGTCAGAAGAGGCAGACTTTCAACGACTTATCACACTCACACCTGGTGGTATAATATGTCACCTTTAATGACATGCTCATTAAAGGTGACGTATTATGTGTCGGTTAGGATGAACCAATGGTCATCTTGAATTAAACACAATAGTACAGTAGTATAGTATGACCGACATTGCATCGCACCTTGTACAAAGTTCTTAATCACTATGACACCAGTGTTATGAATGGATGATTCAACTAGTCTGACCCAGGAAGTAGACGGTGACGAACAGCATGAGCAGTAGGAACGCGATGAGTCCACAGGCCGCGATGTAGACCCTCGACGAACCGGAGCCCCACGTCTCCCCCAAGTGTTTCTGCAGTTTAGCGCTGATTGGCTGGCCTGGTTGATTGACGTCTGTCCTGCCGGGGTAACAGGGGTTTCCATTGGACGTCGGGCTGTGGGCGGGCGAGAGAGGCGGGCGTATGCCTAGGTAATGAAAGAGGGGAAATTGTGACAAAACTTGTGGCGCATTCAAATTGTCTGATTATATATTTGCAAATCCCTGCTTGTGATAATTCAAATGTGTCTCCGTGGGTTTTAGTTTGTATGCCTTTACTACTGCATATTATCTTCATTTTGTTTTGATTTTCTGATGTGTGCGATATACCTTCACATATATTTTTGTTCAGGTGGACTCCCTTGCTTGAGGTACAGTGGGTTTTCGCGTGTGTGTCTGTTTGTGTGAGCGTCTGTCTATGTGTGCGTGCGTGTGTGTGTGCATGTGTCTATATGCGTGTGTGTGTGTGTGCGTCTATCTCTTGGTGTGTGTGTTGTGTGTGTGTGCGTGCGCTTGTGTCTGTGTGTGTACCTCTGTGGCCGTGCTCAGGGTGCATGCGGTGCAGGTCATTGATGGAGTCCACAGAGTGGAGCTGGATCTCCGTCAGGTCTCTGTCACTGATGCGGTAAGACTGGGGGGTGGTGTGGGTGGAGGGCGGTCGAGACATGGCTCCTCCTACCAAGGGGAGAGAGAGAGAGGTCAGAAAGTTATTCACGTTTCCTTTGCTTGTTGATTGTTTTTCCCTATAATAGGAAGAGGAGAAGAAGAAGTGAGCTGAATTTGGTCATTCTGAAGGGTGGTACAATAGGGTGTTTTTTTTTACAAAATAAAAGCTCTCCTGTGTTTCCCTACCCAGATTTACAGCTAGAAGAAAATATTCGGAGAGAAAAAGATAAGTCAAAAATGGCAAAATGCACGAACAGCGTGCCATTAATACTAATGATAAAGGAATTGGATTAATGGAGAGGACTATACTGTAGATGCCTTGAAAGTCTGTGTATGAAATAGGTTTGTTTTTTGTGTGAAATCCCATTGTGGGACAAGCTGCTCTGTTTTAAAAGCAGGGCTAATATTAGGTCTGCTTATCAACTCCAGAAGGTGGCTGTAGGGTATTTTAATGGAAGAACAAAGGTCAGAGGATGACTGGTCTTTGCTAAACCAACTCAGACAATAGATGGAACCGACCACCAGCAGTATATCTATTACAATCTATTACAAACAGGGACCTGATCGTATGTCCCAAGACCATCAGACCAATAACCTGGTGCATAATAAATGAATGTACCAAGGAATTTCTGAAATAGAAATGTGGTTAGATTATAAATCCACCATACATTGGTGGTTAATTAGAAACACAACTTTGCTCCAATCATAAGCTCCATAACAGAAGTGTTTATATTTTCTCATCTTTGATCATTAAACATGCATACATATATAGTATATTGGATGCCAACTAAACCCTAGTTAACTTAATCAGAAGTAACTCACAGCACAGTTCCCAGGTGTTTGAAAAGCACACATTTCCCATCTCATACTGCACACTCAACTATTTTATAAAGATATATAATACTGTAGTAGTAGACAGTATGTTTATATTGACCTACTTATTAAGTCCAGCTACTCAATCTAAAGATGATAATATCCTTAGCCTTAAGTTAAATACATTGGTAAATGTGAATTCATCTTTAGTCTAAAGTTGAACACATCATTTGTCTTTATGGACAAGTAATAATGCCTTTCATTTCAACATTCCTTATTATTTCACAAAACGAACATCTCAATGCGAAATTGGCAGTTAATTGACTTAAATTGTTACACAGCGTGTGATTATATGATGCATAACAACAAACCACCATAACTCATATAGTGTATGTCATCAATTGTTCAATTATGCACACATTTTCATGAATGTCCAGCTGGGTCGTCGTGATAATGTGAGGCCTGGATATTTGATGATATGATATGGCATAATCAAAATGGCATCACATCAAATTATATCAAAACATCATATATGTGACACTTATGATACATTAAATGCACACCACCACAATGTTCACTGACATAAATAACACAAATGTTCACTTACCGCCGTGCGTAGGCCTATATGTGTGCGCGTGTATAAGTGTGTGTGTCCACTTGGTTGCGCGTCTGTTTCCTTCCGTTGAGCGCCTCCGAAAAGTCTTTACTATGCTATTGCATTCTCACACTCTACACCCGCTCATACAGGCAGACAACCAAACACACACACGCACACAGACACACAGACACACGCACACGCTGGGCTTCCAAAACACGTCATCCAAGTGACCGCGCGGTCAACACCGTGTCCCTCGTCATGGGATCTGGAGTGGCGAGACAGAAAGGACCTCTCCGGAAAGACGCAATCCAAATCCCAGTATAGGCCTATTCCTTGACAGTAGTTGATGAAAAGGAACACTGAAGTAAATCCTGGTTTGAGATCAACACGGTGTGTGTCTGTAAGCAACTGTCTCTCTGCCCCAAAGCAAACGCGACCCCCTATGCTATATTTGTGTGTGTGTGTGTGTGTGTGTGTGTGTGTGTGTGTGTGTGTGTGTGTGTGTGTGTGTGTGTGTGTGTGTGTGTGTGTGTGTGTGTGTGTGTGTGTGTGTGTGTGTGTGTGTGTGGGAGCTATAAATAGAATAAACAACTGCAGTTTGAACTTGTGTATCCTGATTTTAGTTCAGTTTATGCGTACAGCAAATGCAAAGACTACATTATGTCCATAGGTCTTTACCCCTGGGGGGGGGGGGGGGGTTGGAGAGAGAGAGAGAGAGAGAGAGAGAGAGAGAGAGAGAGAGAGAGAGAGAGAGAGAGAGAGAGAGAGAGAGAGAGAGAGAGAGAGAGAGAGAGAGAGAGAGAGAGAGAGAGAGAGAGAGAGAGAGAGAGAGAGAGAGAGAGAGAGAGAGAGAGAGAGAGAGAGAGAGAGACTGCATGCCAGACTGAAATAGCATCAGAGGTTGGGGTTAATATTAGGCCCATGGATGACTCGACGATCGTATCACACATAGGTTGGGGGTTATATATGTCAGTGCTGCTGAGTAACCTGTTTTGAACCTAAACCATTGTCACCCAAAAGTTGTATATTTATCAGGCCTACTTTAGGCTACTTTGTTGTGCTTTATTGACTGGGTAACTGTGTTGTTTACCCTTTTTTTTAATCTATGACCCTCTGGTGAGCTAAATGTGTTAAAATACCATAATAATCTGAAACCTTTCTAAATATAAACTTCAAATCCTGAAATTGTAAAGCCAACTGTCAATATCAGATTCTCGTTTCCCCTTTTAACTACATTTCCCACAATGCTCCTCTGCCCACCGTGTTGTTTGAAGCTTTTTAGTTGGAAGCAGAGATTCTCCACGACAGTACGGAGTCCACTAAAAGAAGTACCCAGCCTCTAAGCACGCCGCGAAGGGTTAGCAGTAAAGACTTTTCGAAGTTGACTGGGGGAAAACGCTGAAAGATGTGGGCTCGGTTACTGGTTCGGAGCGGGGTGGTGGGGTCGGTGGTGCGGGTTCCGAGCGAGTGTGCGCGGGTCGCTGGAGCTGCAGGGGGGCTGCAGCCCCATCACAGGCATGCTTCAACATCAGAGGTAACTTCAACCAACTGTCAAGAAGCTGTATCATTAATGAACCTCTTCCTTCTCTTTTACATAGGCTTTTTACGCAATGTGTTACCTGTAAATCTTACATCAGGAGCCGTTTTATAAATGTCAGATTTGAGTTCGATTTTAATTTCCGTTATAAAAGTAGTTTGTCAGGGCAAATCTACCACCGTATTTTCCATTGCTGTTACATTTGTGTCAGACAAGTCAGTCCATGCGGACCTAATTGCACATCTCCGCTGCACAGCCCAGTGAAGCAGATGAGGGGAATCAGCCTAGAATTATTACACGACTGAGTGACTCTTATGCAGCTTAAACTGAATGGAAAATTCTGTTTAATGCGTTTTCAAACGTCTTCAAATGTAGTAATGGGTTTAATCATAGCCTAGGCTGCGTAATGATATTCCCTAATCGGACTACTTATATCACTCAATATCAATATATTGTTGTATTTTGAACATGGTGATTGTATAAACAATAGATAGTGTGTACATTATACATGTGTCGATCCCTGTGTGTTTCGAAGCACACACCTCTTTTCTATTGATCTTGTCGATTGATTTACATTGTGAGTGACTGATAAAGTACAATACTACAGTCCCTAGACCCCTGCTCCGAGAGTTTTAAAACTTGATTCGCGAAGAATTAACCTTTGAGGTGCAGGTGCCAAGGAATCTCAATACTGTGCTGGAACGTTTCAACTGTCTTGTGGGTCAGGTCACGTGCTAATGGCTTAACGCACGCGCACGCGCGCGCGCGCGCACACACACACACACACACACACACACACACACACACACACACACACACACACACACACACACACACACACACACACACACACACAATACGCTACTACGGCCTTGAACACGTCTGTATAGTAGCCAGGCCTCTGTGTCGTAATGTGCGCTCTGACTTTGATAAGCCCTTTTCTCACGGCTTGTTCAAAGGTCTAAGGTTAGGTTGAAAGGGAGGAATACAGACCTAATAAGTACCCTATCTATGGT
The DNA here is from genome assembly GCF_031168955.1 of Gadus macrocephalus. Classification (NCBI taxonomy): domain Eukaryota; kingdom Metazoa; phylum Chordata; class Actinopteri; order Gadiformes; family Gadidae; genus Gadus; species Gadus macrocephalus. Next base: position 19,818,568 of record NC_082382.1, read on the forward strand.
GCATAAGCAATATGTTATCACATTTAATGGTACTATAAATTAAGCTTCATGTTTTACCTCTCTCCTTATGAGTGACTTCAGGTGGAAGAAAGCTAGCTACATTAGAATGAATATAAAGGGCATATGACTTTGATCCTACTGCACTGTGGTCAAAATATTCACATTCTTCATATTCTATAGTGATGATTTTTTATATCGTTATGTGTATTGTTTACAGTACAGATAGTCATTTTTTAACTCTGTGTATTGTTGTGTAATATCGTTATCTCGACTGTATACAAGTGTGGTTTTTTACTGTATGTATGATATTGTTTACAGTACACATAGTCATTGTTTACTCTGTGTTTTGTTGTGTAATATCATTATCTCTACTGTATGTAAGTGGTTCTCCAGTGTTTATATGTTATTGTTACGGTACATATTGTCATCGTTTACTGTGTATTGTTGTGTAAAATTGTTATCTTGACTGTATACAAGTGTGGTTCTCTACTCGATGTATGATATTGTTTACAGTAGAATTTGTCGTTGTTTACTCTGTGTTGTTGCCGTGGTCCCCAGGCGCCCTTGAAGCAGACGGTGCTGTACGACTTCCACCGGTCCCAGGGAGGTAAGATGGTGGGCTTCGCCGGCTGGAGCATGCCTGTTCAGTACAAGGACAGCCACATCGCCTCCCACATGCACACCAGGGAGCACTGCTCCATCTTCGACGTCAGCCACATGCTGCAGGTGAGAGGGGGGGACGGACGCATGTGTACGCACACACACACACACACACACACACACATACACATACACACACACACACTTGCAATTAAGTCAAATCTGAAACACTACAGTGTAAAAATCGACGTAACATTTGGTAATGTATCAAACCACTTTATAGCAATGTTTTTATATTCATTATTAAAGTTGTTGTTTAAACATTGGAGTCTATGGAGGAATCCCTGGGCATTTTCCATGTATACAGTCGTTTGCTATAAGTGCACCATGATGCAACAAGGGTCACAACTTAAAAGCTCCTGAAAGCTGTTTTTCTCCATGTCAGACCAAAGTGCACGGCAAAGACAGAATCAAGTTTATGGAGTCGATGGTGGTTGCAGATATTGCAGAACTGCAGGACAACCAGGTGAGTTGAAACGCCAACACAAAGGTACAGTTTTGTACTCATCTCAACCAGTAGATGTTGTTCTCGTGTGAATACAAGTTTAAACTCTAATACATTTCAGAAATTACCTTTCCTGCAATGTAGACTGACTTTTGAGTGTTCAATGTTGTAATGTTAACACAAAAAAGTTTATTACAAGCAAATGTTTTACTAATGATTGAGAGGGGCTACTTGCGTAACTTCCTGTATAACGACCAATCTCTTTCTCTTCTGTCCTCATTATCAGGGTACATTGACCCTCTTCACCAATGAGAAGGGAGGGATCATAGACGACCTCATCGTCACCAAGACGGACCAGAACTACCTCTATGTTGTGTCTAACGCTGGCTGCGCTGACAAGGACTCTGCGCTCATGAAGGTACACCCAGACAGGAGGACCTGCTGGCTGGCAAACATGTCCCCGCCCTGAGACGAGATGACACGACAACATGAATAACAAAACGATAGGCGCACAGACATAGATGTAGACATACCTAAACATTCCTAAAGGGTGTGTGTGTGTGTGTGTGTGTGTGTGTGTGTGTGTGTGTGTGTGTGTGTGTGTGTGTGTGTGTGTGTGTGTGTGTGTGTGTGTGTGTGTGTGTGTGTGTGTGTGTGTGTGCTAATCGTAGTCCAGACTGGCTGAGTTCAAAGCAGCAGGTGCTGATGTGGATCTGGAGTTCCTTGACCAGGCTCTGATTGCCGTGCAAGGTAATACACAACATTACAAACGACGGCAACACAAATCCATATTACCGCTCAAATGTGTACATGTTCAGGATCGTCATTTACAGAATGCACATCGGTAAACAAACTGTGTGTGTGTGTGTGTGTGTGTGTGTGTGTGTGCGCCAGGCCCCTCCATGGCTCGGGTGTTGCAGTCGGGGATGAAAGAGGACCTCAGTAAGCTGACCTTCATGACCTCGGCCCTGGCCACGGTGTTTGGCGTTCCGGACTGCAGGGTGACGCGCTGCGGGTACACGGGGGAGGACGGCGTAGAGGTTAGCGACTCCTTTGCAGTTACCTGCTGTTCACTAGCTGTCTCCCGGCTCAGTGGTTCTCAACCACCGGTCCGCGGACCGGTACCGGCCCGCGGAGCATTGGCCACCGGGCCGCAGAGATTTAGAATGAGAGGTCGTCACACCCAACCCAACCACCCTACTCTATCATGCTTAAGTCTTCGCCACTTAACTATCGCCACTAAGTTTAAATTGGCTTGATGTTTACAAAATATATCACGATCGTGTTGTTAGACTGTTACTGCCTAATAATACAACTGTGTTTATACTCTTAATGATGGTCCTACAGTATCTGTGTTCATTAGATTAAATGAGGCAGGCATATAATGGTTTGAGACCTGCATCAGCATTCCCTACTGGTTAGATGGGGCGCCTGCAACCCCCCCCATACTGGCCCTTGAGAATATTTAAAGTATGCATACTGGGCCTCAGTTATAAAAAGGTCCTAGCTGTTCATTAGGTACACACTTGCCCTTCCTTACTAGTCATTAACTATAGACCAGCTAAACTTTTTTAAGCTTTTAACTATCCGTTCACAAGCTGTTCATTGGCTATTGTTTAGCCGTTTATTATCGATACATTATTTGTTTATTATCTGTGTATTAGCTTTTGGCTGGTTGTCCATTTTATTTTCTCTATTTCTTCCTGTGAGGGAGTGTGATACCGGCCGGTCCGACAAATGTCGACTATTTGAAAGGTTCAAAGGTCTACGTCCGCCAAAGGGAGTTGTGGACTCACCAGGTTCACTCGTAACAGTAATACGTGTAAGCAGACCAACATGGTCTCACAGGAATCCGTGAAATGACTACGGTCGGACGCTTAACTCGAAATCCGTGGCCACATCACGGAAACACGCCGATATCCGTGTGTGAGCCACGGAATAACAGCGTCATTTACTTGCATTGGAGCAAATTCCGTGGCCACATCACGGACAATTGAAGTGATTCCGTCAGACCACCACGGATTTTGAGTTAAGCCCCCGCTGTGGTCAAATGTGGCACACACACAGATTGAAACGGGAGCACACACACAGATTGAAACGGGAATCTGTGTGCATCATTGTCATTGTCATTTACTTGCATTGGAGCAACTTCCGTGGACACAATAAGGACAATTTAAGCGTTTCAGTGAGACCACCCCGGGTTTTGAGTTAAGCCCCCGTGGTCGACTCGCTCGTTGAAACGGGGATCCGTGTGTGAGCCACGGAACAGCAGCGTCATTAACTTGCATTGGAGCGAATTCCGTGGCCACATCACGGAAATCGGCGTGTTTCCGTGATGTGTCCACGGATTTCGAGTTATTCGTCCGTAGTCATTTCACGGATTCCTGTGAGACCAGGTTGAAGCAGACATGATGAGTCAACATTGTGTCTCTTTCTTTCTCTTCCTCCTTTGCTTGGCTTCTCTCCCCAGATCTCAGTTCCTCTGTCTCGTGTGGTGGAGCTTACGGAGAAGCTCTTAGCCAACAGTGAAGTCAGGTTAGCGGGCCTGGGCGCCAGGGACAGTCTGAGGCTGGAGGCGGGGCTATGTCTCTATGGCAACGACATTGACGACACGACCACCCCTGTGGAGGCCACCTTAGTCTGGACGATAGGTGGGTTTCTCAGGCTTGTCTGTTTTTTGGATCTATCGGTTAATTGAAAATTGTAAAATTGGTAGTAGCATTGTAACACATTGACATGCAGGTTATTCACACGAGCAGGTTAATGCTGGTTAATGCTTCAATCCATCTCATAGGCCTTCAAGAATATGAAGTAATTTAGCCGACGCTTTTATCCAAGGCAACGGACTGTGAATTCAGACACATGTCACATAGGAGTAGGAAGGGGTTGGGGAGCATGTGGCTGAACGATGCCTACAGGTCGGCTGCGGACATCGGGGATCAAACCCGGAACCCTTTCGGCTGGGAGTCCAACACCCCAGCAGCACCCTATATTCTACGTCCGGTGTATTGATCTCGAAGTGAACGTGTTGGTCAACCTTTTATAACCTCTTGTGTTCTCGTCCGCCCCGTGCCCCGCCAGGCAAGCGCCGTCGCCAGGCCCGGGACTTCCCCGGCGCCGACGTCATCGTCCCCCAGATCAAGGCCAAGACGGCGAGGAAGAGGGTGGGGCTGGTGTCCACCGGGCCGCCGGTCAGGCCGCACACCCCCATTCTGGGGCCCGATGGGATGGTCATAGGTCAGCGTGTGTGTGTGTGTGTGTGTGTGTGTGTGTGTGTGTGTGTGTGTGTGTGTGTGTGTGTGTGTGTGTGTGTGTGTGTGTGTGTGTGTGTGTGTGTGTGTGTGTGTGTGTGTGTGTGTGTGTGTGTGTGTGTGTGTGTGTGTGTGTGTGTGTGTGTGTGTGCGTGCGTGCGTGCGCTGAATATATTGATTATATCACGAAAAATTCTTGAGGATGAATCATTTACATTCTTTGTGACTCTCAGGTGAGGTGACCAGTGGCTGCCCCTCCCCCTGCATGAAGAAGAACGTCGCCATGGGCTACGTGGAGGCGGCGTTCGCCAAGAACGGCACCGCGGTGCAGGTGGAGGTGAGGAAGAAGGCGGTGCCCGCTGTCATCAGCAAGATGCCCTTCGTCCCCACCAACTACTACTCTGGAAACTAAAGCAAACGCATACAAACTCTTATATGTATAAATACAAACACACACACACACACACATCGTTCTTTCCTCGCTGGAATAGTCATCAATGCTGCCCCCTTGTGTTGTCTTCTGGAAATGCAAGTTGGATTCAACACCCATGGGTTGGAATGGACTCACGACTGCCAGGATTCCATGAAAGAACATTCAGATGAATCCCACTTTACATCTTTATTCGCACAATCAACAATCAAACTGAAGTCACTGAAGATCTTAAAAGGACATGAGCAAGTAAACATCATGGAAATGAAACGTTGATGGACTGAACATCTGCATGCTAAAAACAGCTCCTCTAGAGACGTCATGCTCCTAATGCATATTTAATTAAATGAGACAAGTGGGGAGAATCGCCCCTTCACAAATTACCTCACTCTTAAGTCAAACTGCCTCTATTGACAAGATGGTTTACGTTTTGTTTGGAAGTTTGAAAAAATTACTAACTCAAGTATGGCGACACATTCGTGCCATAATTCACTAATGTGATAAAAGAAGCATTCGGGTGTATTATATTATTCCACACGCGTAGATATTAACTGCGAGGACGCAAATGATCTCTGCGCGCGCAAAACAGCCTCTCGCGCGCGCAAATTACCTCAGCGCGCGCAAAACAGCCTCTCGCGAGCGCAAATTACCTCAGCGCCCGCAAAACCTCTCGCGAAAGATGTTTTTCCGCTCTCGCTCAAATTTAATTTTGGCACTATGGGGGAGGGAACCATGGCAGGGCGGGCTTTCCTATGATTGGCCGTTTCTGAAGCGCGATATTTGATTGACAGCCCTCCTCACATTCAATTCTGAATTGTACAGTAAATGTCTGAAACGATAGTTACTTATTGTAACTCTAGATTCTATGAGTATAGGCGCAGCCTTTTAAGGCTATCGCTATTGGGTTATCCCTAGGCGTGAGCCATAGCACTGAAAAATGTGTAATCTCCAACCACCAACAGCGTGGGCCTCAATTACGTCCGCGTGCGGCGTGCCTCAACGTCCTCATTTCGCAGATAGTCGGGCGCGGGCGGACGTTCTGCTCCCAATAAACAGCTTTTCTTCAGCTATTTAAAGGACAATGAGGCCGACACTTAAAAGGCTGCGCCTATACTCATAGAATCTGGAGTTACAATACGTAACTATCGTTTCAGCCATTTACTGTACAATTCAGAATTGAATGAGAGGAGGGCTGTCAATCAAATATCACGCTTCAGAAACGGCCAATCATAGGAAAGCCCGGCCTGCCTTGGTTCCCTCCCCCATAGTGCCAAAATTAAATTCGAGCGAGAGCGTAAAAACATCTTTCGCGACAGGTTTTGCGCGCGCTGAGGTAATTTGCGCGTGCGAGAGGCTGTTTTGCGCGCGCAGAGATAATTTGCGCGCTCGCAGAGGCTGTTTTGCGCGTGCAGAGATCATTTGCGCGCTCGCAGTTAATATCTACGAGTGTGGAATAATATAATACGCCCGAATGCATCTTTTATCACATTAGTGAATTATGGCACTAATGTGTCGCCATACTCAAGCAGTGTGGGATATGGAGCACTTTGATGCAACATATGTCTAACATGCACTCACCTTTAAGTTATGGTGAGAAATCATGCAGTGTAATGTTTACTAATGAAAGTTTAACAGAAAACGAATGAAGGAAAATAAATGTTGTTGTATTTTTATTGTATTCACCGTAATTTTCCCTGCTTTTTTTTTTTTACAAATCTGCATTGTTTTTTTCTGAAAAGTGATCAGCTAATAAGGGACCAAACTTCAACTAACAATTAAGGAAACATGTTTTTATGGTTTCATTTAACCAAACTAATGGTTTAAGTCTAGACTGCTGGGAAAAAATTTCATTGGATCGGTGTGCCTGCAGATAAAAAGTGGCATTGTGCTTTCCTACTGTAGTGTATCCTTACTGTGTTGTTAATGCTAAATGTTATGAAATTGAATAACAAAGTTCGATTTTTTTTTTAATACCAATTAGACAATTGTCTCTGGGTCAACCAGCTCCATCTTTAATGTAAAGGTTTGTAACTCGGCAATAATAAATGTCTAAAGTATGTAATTTTGTATGTTTAAATACATAACTTGAATAAAAATGTTTAACAATATTTAATAAAAAAAAATCCGATGGTCTGACTAATAACATTGTCATGTGGTATTATTGCATTGAATACTCAATCCGAATGTAGTTATATCGATGTAAAAAAAAAAGATGTGCTATTTTCCAGCGTTACTGTATTAAAATCGAAGGAGGTGTGTGGGGGGTTGTTTTGATATCTGGCAACATATAGGTTCTACATATCTGGCAACCCCGCCTACCGGTGTAATAAGCAGCTACTGAGAAAATGGTGGACTTCGCGACAGCAACGTGCTCAAAACTCCGTCCTAACTACCTTCTTATATCCCTATCTTCTCAACCTGGCATTAAATATAGGTTACCCGGGTACAATCAAAGATAATAGTGATTGAAAACGCGGAAGAGGGAGCCTTTTTTTGCAAGATCCTACTCGTATTATACCAACAAAGTTGGTCTCGAGTTGGTAAAAGGCGCTGGTGTCGACTGCTAACTAGGAGGGAGGTTAGCTCACTTTAGCCTCTTGATCAGTATCTGGATGTGCTTCTGTGAAAGACTTTGGGCTGTCTCTGACCAGAGACGACGGACACCTTCAACTTGTCTGCTGTGACAGCCGCTGTCCACCCCACGGACATCCCGAGCTGACACCTTGATCGATAGCAGCTCGCTAGCCGCCTTTAGCTCTTGTTGACTGGTGCTTAGGCACTGGGAGCAGGAGAACAACATGCCGCGGAGTAAGAAGGGGAAACGTGGCCCAGGCAAAAGTGGTAAGAAGCAGATCTTCAGAAATAATGTATATACACTTTGGGCTTGACTCTTCATAAAAGCTGTAATGTGCGGTTGCCACGCCTTGAATGCAGAATAGTCCATATTTATGGTTGGAAGGCAAGCGACTATTTCCATATGGCAACAAAGCGTGGTGACTGACAATCCACATTACTTTGGGTTTCCTTCTTGTTTTTGTGTTTATATTAAGGGACAAATTACTGTTCGAGCCGCATTCGATAACGTTACAGATTTTCATAGCATGCTCCTGAAAGCTTTGCTGGCCCGTCGTAAAGGGATTTCTGTTATTGATCATATAACATGACCGATTTCATTGATGCTGGGATTGCTGAGACTAAGCACATGGCTGGTCAGAGCGTAGCCACCTTATTCTGGTTCTAGTGTCATGCTGCTCAGTTTACTGTAAGCTATTTTGGAGCGGCCAAGTATAGTTTCTGTTTAGTATTTAGTTAGTTTTTTTTGGGGGGGGGGGGGGGGGGATGCGCTCTGTTCCCAATCGGACGTCTGTCCGTCCGTCCGATTGTGAGTCATTAATTTGTTAAGTGGTTTGGGTCTTGGAGGACGTTCCAAATGTTATAAAATAAGGTATTTCCATTGGTACACAAATATCACATGCAGCGAAAGAGAGCGGAAGAGAGATGCGCACACACTCACCCTGTCCCTGGTTTTGAGTTTCGAAGTCGCAGTCAAAGTTTTTTGTTTCATACATTTGGATGGATTTTCTCATGCTTCTGTATTAAAAAGTAATCTCAAGCGCTGTTGAATTGTTCTACAATTAACACCGTAAACGGTTCCTACTGTACCTTGGATGTCACTCAACGTTCCACTTCTCCATCTTTCCATCATTCTGTCTGATTCCACACATGATTTATCCACCTATCTTCCCCATCCTTACCTATTGCCATCATTCTGTCTGTACATCCACACCCATAAATCCAACCTCCATCCATTTTTCTATCCCCCCCCACCATTGATGCTCTTTTGTATCCCTCTCTGGCCCAATCAACCCCTCCACCTTCCCCTTCCTGTGTGTCTTTTTGGGCTCCTCCTCGTGCCCTGCCCATCTTCCATCCCTCCTCTGAAAATGGTCCACTGCAGGTTCTCTACGACAGGAGGTTCTCCAGCTGCAGCTCTCTGCTAAAGCTCCTCTGTCACTGTCGAAAGGTAACGAGCCGACCTGTCACCCCCACCCTCTGCCGCACTGAGCGCACTCGCATACGTGTTTCTGTTATATTTCTTTTAGTAGATAGTGATACCACGCGGCTGTCTTATCGACCTGGACATAGCCTGCTTCGAACCAGCAGTGGCTCTCCTCAACGCTAAGCCACTCGCACAGAGCTTCATCTCTACATTATCATCCGCGACGCCTTGCGTAACAAACATATTCACCCTGGCTTAGTCATTCTCATTAGGCCATCTTTGTGCTTGTGTGCTTTGTTTCTTAACCCCAAGCACATAAGCTCATTGAAGGCATCAACGCATGCTGTCCACGCCACCACCAGGAAGCCCTTTCTGCATTGGGGAGCTCCCCATTCATCAGTGTGTTCCACGTCAGCTGGACATGTGCTTTTGACACTTCTGCTTGAGCAGCCTTCAGTGTGAGCCAATGTTCTGCCATGCTTGTCCTTCATCTGGTGGGAATACAGTCAGTAATTCCATCCTGCATGGCCTTACTCTTAACCCAGTCTTAATCTCTACATGTGGCTATCTGCGTGGACTAAAGTGCCGAAAGCTTTTCCACGCGGCCAGTATCAACCTGCATGTAACCGTGTGTGCCTGTCCATTACTTTCACTGAACTGTGAAGAATGAAATTGTAGATGGGTTTATTATATTGTCAATTTCTGGCTGATCATGTTTTCCCACAAATAATGATGATCTTACATCTGTATAACATCCCAATAGGCGTATTTGAATGTATTTTAGGAGAGAGGGTCTGGCTAACTAAATACTGTTGTCCTCACACTATTATGGTATTTTTGTCCAGCCGATCAACTCCCTGTTTCCTTTTGTATTGATGGCCTGGTTCCTATCCTTGGTCTCATTATTCAGGCCGTTTGTTCCCCATCGCGTTGTTCCAGTGTGCTAGGCTGTACTCTCCAGGGACATTCTTTATATCATCCTATTGTTGGGCACCGTTGTTTGGCTGTTTTTGGCCGGTGCTTTAGCTGCCACAGAAAGGTGATGGTTTTCGTTTCTTCAATAAAAATACTGGAGATATATTTGGATATTGGATTGCCTTTTGACCCTAATCAAGCCCACTCTATGCCAGTTAAATGCGGAAATGCAATTTTGGTTTCAACCTTTCTTATGTATGGCTTACATTTCTTTGGTGTGGAAAGCCTGCTTGGTGTCAATGGAAGGTCCAAGCCATGGAAGAATGATCCTGAGCATAGTGTGGGATTTTGACCTTCGAATGTTTATAATTACAGGAGATTGTTTGGAGCTGTGAGATCCATATAAGCCACAAGCCGTCCACTCACTGACTTTTCTTGGACCAGACAAGGCTTGAAAGGGGAAGATTTGGTGTTATGTTCACTCTTGGTAATTTAGTTAAAATATTTACTTGAGTTTGTACACTCAAATATGTACTATCTAAAAGGGTGTAGTTTCCAGAAGTTCAAATATTGACAATACAAGGATTTAGGGCTTCTTCCTAATGATGCCTAGGTGGCCCGCAGTCATTGGGCTTCAAAGTTCAAACCCAGAACGTTTCAATTTGGAGGCGAGCACACTTACCACTACACTGTTCTGTTTATTTCAACTCAACTGAAACTGTAACCACTCTGTGCTTGTTAAAATGCGTTACCTTTGGCCAGGAGCTAAATGTACATACAAAAAATTGTAATCTCACAGCAAGAAAGCTGTGATTCACATTTGATCCTGTCATGCTGCCTTCGTGGGTGTATGTGTGTGTGGTTCTTTAGACTCTGGAATCAGGGTTGAACGGCAGGACATTGGGTAACAGTTCAAGTTTGGTGCAGTGTGCTATCTCAACTTGTGTTAGGTCAATCATGAGACGATACACATGCATTCAATGTTTCCATAGAAGTGGGGTACAGTTTCTGCAAATTTAGTTTTACGAACGTTACATAGTGGATTATTTTGATTATTTATTCCTAAATGTAGTACACCTATGACACACCTGATACCCATGATGTCATTTAATAAGTTATCAGTAGTACCATGAGTCATTGTCGCACTTTTTTTTTTTCTCTAGCAGAATCATAAAGAATTTCACTGGAATACAATGTGCTTGTCTATCGGAGTTTAAGCATATTTGTACGTTCAATTCATTTGAAAGCATGGAGTTGGCCATCGATATTTTTTTTACAAAAAATGAATTGGCCAATTCGCCATGCACAGGTGGCAGAATGAAAGTCAATATTAGGCCAACCTGTAGACAAACTACATCTCCCATGTAGCACCCTGGCAGTTACCAACATGCATGGCATCTTGGTCACCCTGGACCGACCTTGTTGACCTGCACCCACACACACACACACTCACACAAATAGAACTCCACTCACACCTCTCACTCACTGACCGTTCCATTCTTTGACGAGCCTCTCGTGCACCAGCTGAATGACCTGAATGGAGGCTGTACACTGTGGTCATCACACGGTATCTCTGTATCCCTGAGCCAGCAGGACCTCAAACCACTGGCTTGCAGTGACCATGAGCTCTATGGGTTATTTGTAGAGTGAAAACAGTAAGATGTGTTCAGAGTCAACACCAGAACTGTTTAGGAGTCAACGTTTTTTATGCTGTTTTAAATCGTTCTTTCTGTTTAAATATTAACATGTAACGGGGCATGACTGCATTGTTCTATTTCATATTTATAGGCTTATGGTAAAATGTATAACCCACATACATCATTGATAGACATTGGCATATGGTGGCAATAACACCCAGCCTGTCGATGGAAGCCTATGGGGTTAGATTAAAGATTTTTTTTTGACGATACAATCTTTCTCCCCCAAGTGTACAGTATATGTATCTCTGCCTGCATCCTCAAATTCTGGTGCTTGGTTACGGACAAATTGAGACAGCTGAGCCCAGCATGCTGGCTACTAGCTGGTCTCTGCTAAAGCTGGTGCAACTCACTGGTCTCTGCCATTAATAACCAACAAGCCATTTTGTTTTTAGACAGCGGGGTGCAGCAGATGTATATATTGGTGCCTGTTAGGACAGCTGTCTATTGAAATAGTCCCAGCCTCGTCTGGTTTGGGAGTTTATAGTTTGCCGAGCTGAGAATATGAACCTAATCGTCAATATCGCCGATTGTTGCTATGACAGCCGTTCTACACTCCTGCCCAACACTTCAGAGCACAAGAGGATACAGCACAGAGCTACCTGCTCTGCTCTTTCAGTCACCATGCCCACCATTACGAGAATGATCGGATGAAGAAATTAAAAGTCTCTCTCTCTCTCTATCTATATCTCTATCTCTATCTCTATCTCTATATCTATTCAGATTATGAAACTTGATTTTAGGAGTTATTGTTGCGTTGCCGTTAATGACGGATACAAAACAGACCCTCTCTCTCTCAGGTGGTAGAAATGGGGTGAAGGGCGAGTCGGGGGCGAGCGATGACGACCTGGCGTCGGAGGTGATGAGTCACTACAGCAGCGCCAGTGAGAACGCGTCAGCCTTGGAGGACGCCACTGGTAACTCACACACGCACCTACCTACCTCCCTACCCAACCATCCACCACCTACCTCCCTACCCAACCATCCACCACCTACCTACATACATACATTGCTTTGAAGCTCATTGATGTCACCCTCAATAGTAAGAATATCAAGTTAAGTGTGTGTGTGTGTGTGTGTGTGTGTGTGTGTGTGTGTGTGTGTGTGTGTGTGTGTGTGTGTGTGTGTGTGTGTGTGTGTGTGTGTGTGTGTGTGTGTGTGTGTGTGTGTGTGTGTGTGTGTGTGTGTGTGTGTGTGTGTGGTGTCGACCTCAGCCGCGGAGGTGGTGGACGAGCTGACTGCCCAGGAGGAGTCGGACGACAAGCTCAAACAGAGCATAGAAGACCTCACTGACAAGAGGTGAGCCTCTGCATACGTCAGACGGACACACGTGCTCCCTCTTCTGGGCCCTTTCTAGGTCTCTCGCTCTTTCCACTTCTCACTCTCTCTGTCTCTCCCTGTAGCTAACAATATCACACATTCTCTCGGTCCGTCTCAATCTCTCGCTTTCTATCTCTCCCTGTGTCTCTAAAACCCCCTGCCTCTCTCGCTGTATCTCCCGACATGTGTCTCTCTCACACCCTCTCCCTGTCTCACCCTCTGCCCCCCCCCCCCCCCCCCCACAGTGCCAAGACGCGGCAGGCGGCGCTGGAGTCCCTGCGGCAGGCCTTCTCCTCCAGGGTGCTGTACGACTTCCTGACCGAGAGGCGCATCACCGTCGCCGACTCTCTGGAGCGGTGCCTCAAGAAGGGTGAGGGAGGGAGGGAGGGAGGGAGGGGGAGGAAGGGAGGGAGTGAGAGGTAGACACAGGGAGCTAGATTGAGATGTAGTGATAGACCGCTAAAGGGATTAGAGATGGCGAGAGCTAGATAGTGGTAGAGGGGGATGTGGAGAGGGATGAAGAGATCTAATTAGAGAGAGAGATGGGATAAGAGGGAGGGTTAAAGAGTGATGATTAATGGATGTGAGATAGAAGCTGTATGTATCTGCTGTGACTCACGGTGGTTTGGTGAAAGATTGTGGTAGGATGTCACTTTTTTTTTTTTTTTTAAACAACTCTCTTACAGCCTCAGAACAGCGAAATGACAGAACAGACATTATTCCATTAAAGCTGTCCTTGAACATATAACGGCATACATGAAGGAGTAAAGGCCTAGATGGAGAATCCACAGATTCACCGTTCAGCGGGGATTGTGACCAGCGTGTGTGTGTGTGTGTGTGTGTGTGTGTGTGTGTGTGTGTGCGTGCAGGCGGAGGGGAGGAGCAGGCCGCCGCCGCCACGCTCTTCGTCCTGCTCTGCGTCCAGCTGGGGGGTGGCGACGAGGCGGAGGAGTGCTTCAAGATGCTCCGCCCCCTCTTCAGTGCCATCCTGATTGACCGCGGCGCCAGCGTGTCCGCACGCCAGAGCGTGAGTGGTCAACGTCCTGATTCCTGAGAAACGCCTGGCGCCATTCTTTACAGGGCGGGAATGAGGACAATAGGCGCCCGAGGGATGGTCGTTGCCATGCAAATCTGTGACGAGTGACTGTGACCCTGCTCGACCACAGCCAATCAGAAATGTGCAGTAGCCGGTGATCCGCCAGAGAGGGCGCTGTCATTGAGGTTTCATTTCTGTTTAAAGGGGGGGATGTTTTGCCACCGCTTGTGAGTGTCATTCGCCATGACAAGCCATTTCAAAATATGCCTTTTTCCTGACCCTTTAGCAAGTCTTGCCTATCTTCCCATCATACATCGAGGTGAAACACTCCCACTTGTGATGACACTTAAGACATTTTCAAACGGCTTGTAACGGCTAATCACACCCGCACCTGGTTGCGTAATATCATCTCTTTAACAACTTGTTGTCCGGTGGTTACTATTTGATTTCTGCCTCAAACACATGATGAGGCCTCTAGAGTGGTACACGTACATGATGGGTGAATAGAATCGAATGGACATTTCCTTCTCTTGTGTGTGATATTATCAGTGTGCCCGGGCCCTGGGGATGTGCTGCTATGTGTCTGCTGCTGAAGACGGAGAGGTGAGTGAAGCCAACTCATGGCGACCACAATACTCAGAGCTCACAGACCCCCTGCTAGCTGCCCTCACTCCCCCTCTACACCTCTGTTGTTGTTGTTGTTGTTGTTGTTGTTGTTCCTTCTGTTCTTGTTAGACTCCTTTCCTGTTCACTCGTTCTAGTCTTTCCATCTCTTCTCTGTAATTACAATTGATCTTTATCCACATTTTGTAAAAAAAGAAATTGTCTATTGTTTTTGTTTCTTATATTTCTTTGTATTATTTACTTTTTTTTACCTCCAAATTATTTACAAGAAAGTATTTGTCATCTCTCTGTCTGTCTCTGTCTCTGTCTCTCTCTGTCTCCCTCTCTCTGTCTCCCTCTCTCTGTCTCTGTCTCTCTCTGTCTCCCTCTCTCTGTCTGTCTCTGTCTCTCTCTGTCTCCCTCTCTCTGTCTCTGTCTCTCTGTCTGTCTGTCTCTCTGTCTGTCTGTCTCTCTGTCTGTCTGTCTGTCTGTCTGTCTGTCCCTCTCTCTCTCTCTCTCTCTCTCTCTCTCTCTCTCTCTCTCTCTCTCTCTCTCTCTCTCTCTCTCTCTCTCTCTCTCTCTCTCTCTCTCTCTCTCTCTCTCTCTCTCTCTCTCTCTCTCTCTCTCTCTCTCTCTCTCTCTCTCTCTCTCTCTCTCTCTCTCTCTCTCTCTCTCTCTCTCTCTCTCTCTCTCTCTCTCTCTCTCTCTCTCTCTCTCTGTCCCTGTCTGTCTCGCTCTCTGTCCCTGTCGCTCTCGCTCTCTGTCCCTGTCGCTCTCGCTCTCTGTCCCTGTCTGTCTGTCTGTCTGTCTGTGTCCCAGGACCTGGTGCGCTCCATGGGCCAGCTGGAGGCGGTCTTCATGTCCTCCTACCCCAACAGAGAGGGGGTGCTGCCCGCCGCCAAGCCGGGCCACCCCGCGCTCTTTGGCGCCGCCCTGCAGGCCTGGGCCCTGCTGGTCACGCTGTGCCCCGTGTCCCGGCTGGCCGTGCTGCTGGACCTGTGGGTTGGCCAGGGGGGTCCGGGGGTTGAATGTTATAGTGTTGTAATGGGGCGGGCAGGGGGGGGGCTGACCTGTAACTAGGACTGCTCGATTATGGAAAAAATATTATCACGATTATTTTGGTCAATATTGTAATAACGGTTATTCAAACGAGTATTTTTGAGTTTGAAGACATCCGCATTTCTCTCAGATAACATACTTTGGAACTGAGGACTTTGAAATTTTCCCTAAAAAACCATGCACAAAATGTTTAGATTGAAAATGTTTAGAACGAAAATAATGTACCAATATGTATCCAGGGGTTCTTTCTAGACGAGATAAGTTGATAAATAATAAAAGTCTCAAAATTAAGGTTTATTACATTTTTGGGGAAAAAAACGTCTTTATTAATGTTCTTTTTAAATATGATCTATCTTTTTTTAATTGGTATTTTATGCCTTTTTAATGAGCAGGACAGTGGGGACTAGGTTGAAAGAGGGAGCGCTTTTATTTTGATAAAGCAAACCTTCAGACTAATGGTTCTCCTCTGCACCCTCAGCCACCTGCCCAAGCTGCAGGCGTGTCTGGAGAGCAGCGACGTCAACTACAGGATCGCTGTGGGAGAGACCATCGCCCTGCTGGTGGAGCTGGGTCGAGACATCGACGAGGTGAGACCACGGACGGACGGACGGACGGACGGACGGACGGACGGACGGACGGACGGACGGACGGACGGACGGACGGACGGACGGACGGACGTTTCCTTTAACTGTTGTTATTATAGGTATTACAGCAGCACATGATTTGGTATAGTGTTATATGAGATATGTTGTGTGTGTGCGTGTAGGACTTTGAGGTGGAGGACAGTGTGGGCCTGTGTGTGAGTCTGAAGGGCCTGGCGACGGACAGCAACAAACACCGCGCCAAGAACGACCGCAGGAAACAACGCTCCATCTTCAGGGAGGTGCTACACTACATCGAGGTGAGGACTCAGTGTGTGTGTGTGTGTGTGTGTGTGTGTGTGTGTGTGTGTGTGTAAAACACTAAGAAACTCTTGACGGGTCATTATTGTGTTGCTGGCTGTTCTCCAACAAACATCTTTCTTGTTTAATTCATGTTTGTCCTCCTCCCCCACCTCTAATAATCTTCTTCCTCCTCCTCCTCCTCCTCCTCCTCCTCCTCCTCCTCCTCCTCCTCCTGCAGAACGAGGACTTTCAGGAGGAGAAGATCCGCTTTGGCGTGGAGGGGATCTACATCGACAGCTGGGTGCGGAGACGCATGTACGACGCCTTCAAGGACCTGCTGGAGTCTGGGGTCCGCCACCACCTCCAGGTGGGTCCCTCTTTACACACACACACACGCTCACACACACTCACCCACCTCGCATAACTCTTTTAACTCTCACATACACGGGCAGCATGACCATAGAATTATGTCATCGAGAACCACAAAAAGAGTACAATTGTATTTTGAGTTTCAAAAGCAAACTGTGATGGATCAAACATAAAGAGAAGCGATGACAAGCCCTTGATGTAGTGCCCACTTGGTTACAGAGGCGTCCAAATGCCGTCCCCATGTGGGTTTGTCCAACGAGCCGTCTCTGTGTTGTGTCCCCAGTTCAACTGTCTGCTGAGGGACATCTTTGGCCTGGGCGCTCCCCTCATCCTGGACGCTGCCGTCAAGGCCAACAAGATCTCCCGCTTCGAGAAGGTAACCGCACCCTGGTCTCAGGGCTGGAGGAGGGTCCGGGGTTGGGTTGGTAGCTCCGGCCTCGACGGGGCCGTAGCTGGACCGCTGGCGGGTGGGTTAGACCCCCAGGACCCACGGGGCTTCTGGGGCCGACGGCGGGAACGCCTGCAGGGCAGGTGGACCGGCGGAGGCGGGTGTGAAAATGGGTTCCTTTTGTACGCCTCACTTTATAAAGATCCCAAGACGTCACTGAAATTGGCCACAGGATTTCTCGACTTCACAATCAGTGTACAGAAGAATGACACGAGCGGCTGTTTGACACGGAATTGTAACTCAACCTATCGGTGTAATCTCCTTTAACACGGTCCAATCAGAAGCCTCATTCTCTCTCCCTCTCTGTCTGTCTCTCTTGTCCCCCCCCCCCCCTCCCCCACAGCATTTATTTAATTCTGCCGCCTTCAAGGCCCGGACTAAACTACGGAACAAGGTGAGGGACAAAAGGGCTGACGTCATGTAGAGCGAAGGAAGACGAGGAGGATGAGCAGACGGGACGGAGGAGCGGAGTGGGGGAGGGGAGCAGGAAGGATCAACCGAACAACGGGCCCGGAGGTAATCGAGCCAACGAAGCAAAGAAGAAAAATAAATAAAGGCCAGAGCTGCTTTGAGGGTCTGCCGAAAAAAACCTTCCACACTAGAACGCCTCATGAATGCATTTTAATGGTTTTGAAGTGTTTTAAACCCGACTATTTGTAAAGTCTGCCTTTTGCGTGCGCTGTCCCATCAGCTCTGTCCAGGCGAGGTCGGAGGAGACGTGTTTATTCTTCTTGATCCCTGTCTCAATCGCAGGGAAGAGAACGGCCATCTTGTGTTGCTCCTAAAGGAAAGGTTAGCATTCGTCATTTTGTCGGCACGCCCATCGGGTCGGACGGCGGCGGACGCTCCGAGGTCCGGCGGTCCCGCTCGCGTGCCCTGGGACATTTCTCCAATATTTGGATCCAATACTTGAAAACCGGAATGCCAACAGTAATATGGTTCTTAATATTTCTGTGTTAGATTGAAAAGCATATATGACGTTCAACTAAATCCTATTCCTCATGCAAACCTGTTCATGCCGTGGTCTTACTAATGGGTATGGAGACTTATGCAGTGTACGGGGATTTTTATTGTGCAAGTCGTAGATTTTTAAGCGGTTCAGTATCAGTGGACGCTTTTCGATGCCTTACATTAAGATATTCATACCAAAAAAAAACATGTGTAAGGAAACAATGGTGCTTTCGTGTTTCTCCCCCCCCCCCAAAAGAAGACCCGTGTATCATGAGGCCGTAGCCTTGTCCAACCCGCCATGGTGTGAACATAGAAGCAGTCCTCCGCAACACACAACAGGTCCAACTTCTTCTCGTCCAATCAGTGTAGAGAAGCCAGAGAGAAGTCATCCATTTCTGCTGACTCCCCCTAGCCCCCCCCTCCCCCATCCACCTACTCCAACTCAAATCAGCAACTCACTTCTTTTTAATCATTTTAATGTGTGGGAAAAAAATATGAAATTATCCCTTTTTTTTTTTTTTATCATTTCTGATGGTTCGCATTTGACTTTGTAATTTATAAGAAGAAAAAGTGGAGATGGGTTCTGTGTGAATTTTAGGACCATGAAATCATGGGATATTTTCGATGTAGGTTTGTGGGACAAACAATCGATTATAAAAAAAATATTTTACTTGAATCACTAGGAATTGAAATTAAACTGTGTGGGTAAATTTACTGGAGTCTGGACTCCACCATCATCACCGGAGATCATGTGGAGTGAATAAATAAAGAGCGGTTGCTAGCCAGCTTGCCATCCTATGCCAACTGTGGAAAGTATAACTGGTATATCACCAGGGCAATGGTAACCCTGGTCAATTTATGTGATTTTAAAGAACTGGCTTTGTTTTAGGGGAGATTACATCTTCCCTTTTGGTTTATACATCTTCCAACGTTATATTTCTAGATCTATATTTCAAGCTCCATATTTTAGAATCTGATGAAATGAAGGTTAGAGAGGGCATTTAAAACCATGCAACCATTTTCACCAAGCCTCAGGGACATTAGAAATATCACGTGTTACAAAGGGACATGGCCCGAAAAGAATTCCTCTACAAACACTTTAGCGAATAGCAATGATTCGTGTAACGGACATAAAGTTATTCTCTATTTGCAATTGACTCAATCCTCCGACATAGGTGTCGCAGTATGTGTCCAAACCTCATGTAATCATTGATTACTATCATTGGTCTAATTCCACAATTCATATTCACATTGGTGAATTAACTACAGTGACGTGTCAAATGTCTAGTTTATGAAATGATTTATTTTGTCTAATCAAAGAGGGTTATACAAAGGCTACTACGAAATGTTGATACTTGCAGAATATATTTACTATTACATTTTCGGTTCACAGATAGTTAGGATTATACAGTTGGGGAAAGAATAAAACCTGACTTATTGAAAGGTTTGTGTGGTTAGGTTATTGTAAAATGCATCAATGGTTTATGGATTTATTTTACTTTGGTGATACAATTTTAAGAAACAATGGAAGTTGCCGTTTTGATTATTTCATTTTACAATAACCAATGTGTTCAAGTTTCAAATTTGTTAACCATACCATTCTCAAACCCACAACAAAAGTGTGAATAAAGTAATAAGTATTTTTCTGTTTTGGAAGTTATTGATTAGGTGCATGATGACGATAATATGCACTGAGTAGGCCTAAATAATTTAAGTGAAACATTCAGAATCATGGGTTATTTTATACAACTGCGCAATGATATTAAATACGGGAGATTAAGTCGATTTGATGGAATAGTTAACATTTTTACCAAACTGCTAGAATACAATGACGGCGTTCCGTTTAAATATTAGTCCTGCCATTTGACGTTTAGTGTTTAAGATTGTACTGCCCTCTTGTGGTTGGTACGACCCATACCACGCTAAAGTGGTATCGTCCATTTTTGATCCAACATGGAGGACACGGAGTGAACTGTCAAGCAATTCCTGAATCACTACGAGGGTAAGCCGGCTGATTGACAATTTGATATTGTGAACAAAGTTGTCTTATCTTACAAACAGTGTATTTATAGTGCATGCTTTAAAGAGGATCACGGCGCGCACATTCACCTAGAATGCACTAACTCATACTGTTGTAACTGTTGATCTATAGGTTTTTGCACATAGACTATCTAATGTTGCATCATAACGTGAATAGCAGTGCACACGGATGGAAACCAACGCTATCACCGCTATCTACGCCGAATTTAGCGGTCTGCCGACGCCTGTTTCCGCCCACCTCACTGAAGAACAAGTCGGCGATCAGAGAGTGTACACTGTGAACTCCGGTGAGATCCCCCTGTTGACTTGACATAATAATCTGACATCTCTGCCATCTGTCGACCCCGGACGAGTTGGCAGTGCACATTCTGTCTACATTGTAAACCCTAATGACTCGCGTCTGGTTATAGGTTTGAACAAAGACCCAAGAGTCAGAGAGTCATGTCATTTAGATAAAGAAAAAAAAAATGATTTGAAAAAATTAGGACCCACTAATTTAATGTAGGCTATTGTTTTTTACTTTAAGAGATAATAATAATTTGCTTCAAAGCATAAGTGGAAATGTTCCCAATTTTTATTTTTTTATTTAGAGTACAGATTCCTTCTGGGTCTCTGTACATGTCATTTCCTTAGTTGGGCATAAGGAAAAGCTTTTGATTATCTTAAAGATCCGAGACCTTCCTTATTCTTCACAAAAAGGCCCATTTCTGGGTAGTTCTGATACAATTCATAAGTTTGATTAAGTCATTGTATTTAGATGAGAGATGATAGGAGAGTGGTTTTCTTTATTTTTTTAGGCCAGTGATTGTAACAGCTCCACTGGCTGAATAATAAAATGTGGCATAGTATATTCAGTGTTACTCTCTGCTCAGAATGGAGTCAGAACAACCTGGTTGGCGGGTCCAGGTTGCGCTACATGCAGCAGTGGACTCTGTTAGCGGAACAAAGAAAGCATAAGTGGAAATGTTCCCAATTTTTATTTTTTTATTTAGAGTACAGATTCCTTCTGGGTCTCTGTACATGTCATTTCCTTAGTTGGGCATAAGGAAAA
This sequence comes from Gadus macrocephalus, assembly GCF_031168955.1. Taxonomy (NCBI): domain Eukaryota; kingdom Metazoa; phylum Chordata; class Actinopteri; order Gadiformes; family Gadidae; genus Gadus; species Gadus macrocephalus. The sequence continues at coordinate 19,839,727 of NC_082382.1, forward strand.
GCTTTTGATTATCTTAAAGATCCGAGACCTTCCTTATTCTTCACAAAAAGGCCCATTTCTGGGTAGTTCTGATACAATTCATAAGTTTGATTAAGTCATTGTATTTAGATGAGAGATGATAGGAGAGTGGTTTTCTTTATTTTTTTAGGCCAGTGATTGTAACAGCTCCACTGGCTGAATAATAAAATGTGGCATAGTATATTCAGTGTTACTCTCTGCTCAGAATGGAGTCAGAACAACCTGGTTGGCGGGTCCAGGTTGCGCTACATGCAGCAGTGGACTCTGTTAGCGGAACAAAGAAATGACTGCAAGAACCTCCAGACTGTCCTCCCTCCTGGACCCTGTGCACCTCTACAGGCAGAGTTAGTACACACACACACACACACACACACACACACACACACACACACACACACACACTCAACATTGGAGTGACTTCAAACATTACAAGTTCCGCTCAACCAAGTTATGGAGAAATGGAGATTGTGCAGAAAAGTTATAGCAGTAAGAGCAGCTTGTTCTCAGAGGGCAGTATAGTCACGTCTTTTTTCTCCGAGGTTAATAAACCAAACAATCGGATCACATTTGATTATTCGAAGTAGTAAGGCATGGCAGTCTCTGGAATTGATGCATCATTGAAAACAGGCTTTTAATGTTCACAACTGTCCCATTACATTTCCATTTCTAAATTCTTCAGAAGAAAGACAAACAACAATATATTGCTGTCGGTTCAGGGTGTTTCAGAGAACTAGTGCCAATTGCTAGGTTAACCCATTCCACGTACACAACAAATATAGCTAGGATAAGATGCTACGATGCTAAGTACTATCTGTAAGTACCAGAATGTACAAAATACAATAAGTGTGTATATTAAGGGCCAGGACATAGAAACATACAATAAGTAAGTAAAAGAAACCTACACTGCCATCGTCTGTATGATAAACACAGTTCTCTATCTTCCCTCTAATATCGTCACCAGGCTGCTTAGTAGCTTCTCCCCCGTCCGTGGCCTGAGAGCCGTTGTCAGGGAAACGACCGGAAGCCACCAGATTCTGGAGGTGAGGAGGACAGACTTTGATGCGCTGTGACATGAAGTTCCCTTTTGAAAATACAGAAACAAGATGGGGCCTGAATGATTATTCACAGAGGATGCGTGTGCAGATGCGTTGTGTGGCTTTATCTTCAAGCTTCAGTGGGGTGTGCTGGGGGGGGATTGGTGGTATTTGGACGGGTGTTGGAGGAGTTTTTGTTGTTGCTAGTAGATCTGGGACAGCCACGGCCTCAGGAAGACTCTGGACCTCACGGCCCTCAACAAACATGGACGAGTTTACAATGATGGTGGGTGTGTTTTAACTATTTACTGTTACTATTATTACTATAAAATTATTACAATAATAATTTTTCAGGGATACAATATCTTCAGACAGTAGATATTTTAACATATTCACCGGAACTTTTTTGGACTCGACTGACGTGTGTGTGTGTGTGTGTGTGTGTGTGTGTGTGTGTGTGTGTGTGTTCAGCCCAGTTTGGGTGTCTGTCGTGGTCGGGGTGTGAGAGCAGACTGCTGTATGTAGCAGAGAGTAACCAATCTAGCTCACCGGATTTACCCGGGAAATCTCCCTGTGGGAAGGTAGGACAGACACGATCAATGAAGCAACCTTCGTCCAATCAATCCTACCGGCAAATGCTGTTCAACCATCAATAAATCAATACCTGTAACTGTGTGTGTGTGTGTGTGTGTGTGTGTGTGTGTGTGGTAGTCCCTACAGGACAGGAGTGTGTACAGGGAGGACTGGGGCGAGGGGTTAACCAGTAAGAGCCTCCCAGTGCTGTGTGTGGTTGAACTGGAGACGGGGAATGTCAGCGTGTTGCGGGGCGTCCCGTCGCACATCTCACCTGGGCAGGTGACACACACACACACACACACACACACACACACACACACACACACACACACACACACACACACACACACACACACACACACACACACACACACACACACACTCTTGCAAATAGAAAAACAGACACATAGACAAAAGTAGATTTAATTGAAATCAAGAACATTGAACTTCATTTTAAGGAATTTAACTTAACCTGAGGTTGTTGCAATACAATAGACCTGTAACAAAATGTGTGTGTGTGTGTGTGTGTGTGTGTGTGTTTCCCAAGGCGCTGTGGGCTCCAGGCAGCCATGTTGTGGTGTTTGTGGGCTGGAGTCACGAACCCTTCAGACTGGGCCTCAAGTTCTGCTCCAATCGCAGGTCGGCACCACGCACACACACACACGCGCACGCAAACCATCAGGTGAACAATGTGTTAATAAATGTGTCTTTAACGTTGTTCAGGTCAGCGTTGTTCCTACTTGGCCTGGATGGACACTGTGGTGAGCAGATATGTTAAATTAATTACATTTAATGTGTGTGTTTGGATCAGATGTATAAAATAAGTTTAGATACAAGCCGGCCAAATATACAGCAGGAGGGATAGAGAGGCTGGCCTGTACACCAGTACAAGTAAACGGGGGAGCGACAGTTATTCGGGTCAAAAAACGATATAACGTTTACATTTAAACAATCATATTATACATTTTGTATATTCAATTTCATATAGATATATTAAATTAGAAGAAAAAGAAACGCCTCTCTCTCCTGTTAACCTGTATTTCTTAATAGGCCAGTCTTGGCCTCTCCAATATGGCAGCGACATTGGCGTACGATCCCAAGGCCAACCTGTCTCCTCTGTTTAACGTCTATGGTCGTACAGAGTGTCTATCAGAGGCGGACGTCTCCGTCTCCAGTCCCAGACTCAGCCCAGACGGAACCACCCTGGTCTACCTGCAGGGGCGCGTGTTCGGTCCGCACAACCAGTGTGTCAGTCTGCACCAGGTACTGTGTGTGCGTGCATGTGTGTGTGTCTTTTTCATTTCATCGGTCCTTTTTTACGATTTTAATTATACCACAGTTTCTTCCACAAAATTGTATAGCTTAAACTTGTGTGCGTTTTCGTGTGCTTCTATAACAGTATGACCTACATAGCAAGAAGACCTCTATATTAATGGACGTTGTCAACAGAACAAACGCTGGTCGGTACCAATATAAATGACTTGAAAATATTTTTAAAACATTTTTTTTTTAATTATTTTCAAATGGTTTATTCAAATCTGCCGCCTCTTTTGCATTACCTCTCATCGTTTCTCTCTCTCTCTCTCTCTCTCTCTCTCTCTCTCTCTCTCTCTCTCTCTCTCTCTCTCTCTCTCTCTCTCTCTCTCTCTCTCTCTCTCTCTCTCTCTCTCTCTCTCTCTCTCTCTCTCTCTCTCTCTCTCTCTCTCTCTCTCTCTCTTCTTCCCCCCCCCAGGTGAGTGTGCAGGTATCTATGAGTCTCTACCATCTAGCTGCTGGTCTGCAGACAGCCAGAGAGTCGTCTTCAGCAGTGCATGCAGAAACCGAAAGGTAACACACGCACACACACATGTACACACGCATGCACACACACACTACTTTACTTGTACTGGTACGTAGTTACTTTTGCTTGTAAATGTTTATTTCCCAAGTCTCTGTTTTACTGAATTGTATTGAGTTGATCTCTCTCTCACATCAGGACCTGTTTGTGGTGGACAGAAGGACGAAGACAGTAGCATTCCTCTCCGATAGTAAGAGTCTGTCCCGCCCTCCCCCTCCTCCTCCTCCCCCCCCTCCTCCTCCTCTCCGTTCTGATCTTCCTCCTCCCCCTCCACCTCCTGCTCTTCCTCTCCATTCTGATCTTCCTCTTCCCCCTCCTCCTCCTGCCCATCCTCTCAGTTATGATCTTCCTCCTCCTCCTCCAACACCTCCTGCTCCCTCTCTTAGTTTGGATCTTCCTCCTCTCCCTCTTCCCCCTCCTCCTCCTCCTTCTCCTCCTCCTCCTCCTCCTCCTCCTCCTCCTCCTCCTCCTCATAACCTGTTCCCTTCTCGTCCTCCCTCTCTGTTCTTTCCCTCTCACCTCCCTCCTCCTCCCTCCCCATGTCTTCCTCGCCCCCCTTCTTTCTCCTCCTTCTCCCTCTTACCGCCTGCCTCTCTCTTTTCTCCATCCCTTCCTCCCATGCCCTCCCTCTTTTCCTTCTCCCTTCCTCCTCCTCCTCTCATTTCCTCTCCCTCTCTCTCTCAGCTGCCTCCCCCTCCTACTCCTCCTCCTATTCCTCCTCTTCGTCGTCGCCATTGCAAGGAGGAACTGGAAGGTGCGAAAGATAACTTTTATATTGTGTTTCATGTGTAAGGTGTCTCCCTCTCTTGTTCTTATACGTCTATGCATTCTCTCTCCTCTACCATACATATCCCTGGTCTTTCTCTTGTTCCTAGACATATATACAGTCTCTCTCCTCTACCATACATATCCCTGGTCTTTCTCTTGTTCCTAGACATATATACAGTCTCTCTCCTCTACCATACATATCCCTGGTCTTTCTCTTGTTCCTAGACATATATACAGTCTCTCTCCTCTACCATACATATCCCTGGTCTTTCTCTTGTTCCTAGACATCTATATAGTCTCTCTCCAGGTCTATTTAAAAGTTGTAAATAGACCTGTATGCAGTATGCACTCTCCCCCAATTTGTATGATCTCGCTCTATCCTCTATAGATGTCTTTGGTTTCTCTCTACTCTACAGTTCTCTATCTCTCTCTCCCATCTATAGATCCGTATGTTCTCGCTCTCCTAAATAGATCAGTAAGGTAACTCTCTCTTCTATTTAGATCTCTATGGTCTCTCTCTCCTCAAAGATATGTGTACTCTCTTTATATGCTCTAAATTGTTGGTCTCTATCTCTCTCTAGATCTGTCTGAGTTCTACGGCAGCTGGAAGCTGCTGGCCATACAAAAGGACCTCATGGTGGTTTACTGCTCCAGTCCCAACACACCACCAACTCTGGTCAGATATCCCCCACACACATACACACACACACGTCAAGCATGCATGAACACCTACACACAGTCACATCAGGGACATTCGTCAGATACAGCGCACACACAAACTATTACCTTTAAGATAATAGATAGAAGATATTAAGTGTGTGTGTGTGTGTGTGTGTGTGTGTGTGTGTGTGTGTGTGTGTGTGTGTGTGTGTGTGTGTGTGTGTGTGTGTGTGTGTGTGTGTGTGTGTGTGTGTGTGTGTGTGTGTGTGTGTTTTCAGAGGGTGGGTTTCCTCCCGCCAGTAGGGTGCTATGTGGATTGGCAAACTTTGCACCAGCCTGGGTTGACCTTTGACCTCCGCTGGACGGTCCTGGATGTCACCCCCACTACAGAAGAGGACAACACAGAGTACTGTCAGTGACACACACACACACACACACACACACACGAGCCCCATTAGCCATAAGCCAGCACCATGGCTACCTGCAGAGCAATACTGGCTTCTCTGGAAGCTAAGCTGGGCGGTTTCTTGGGTGGGAGACCATAGGGTGTCGGTAGAGATGTTTGAGGGGCAGTAGGGGTTGCTCATCCCTCTGGCCCACGTTATATCCACAATGCCCCAGGACAGAGACGGGGACTCTGTCCTGTCGAAGATCACTGTCTTTCGGATAAGAGGTCTAAGTGAGGTCTGATTCCCTGCGCTCACTTAATATCTCTTTGAACTAATCGCTTAAGAGGAGGGATGCTTCCCAAGTGTTGTGGAATAATTCCCAAAGTGGGTGCTACATACTATACATGTACCCCCCCCTCAGCGCACACACACTCACTCACTCACCCACTCACTCACTCACTCACTCACTCACTCACTCACTCACTCACTCACTCACTCACTCACTCACTCACTCACTATGTAAAGCGCCTTGGGTACCAAGGAAAGCTATATAAATGCAATCAATAATTATTACATTCATATACACACACTGGATAAGTCAGATGCAGTAACCAACGTTGGCCTGCAGAGGGAGTCAAAATCTATCCAACCCAGCCAGCCTTTTGAACGAATTCTTTCCATCTGTCTGTAGCTGGTCTAGACTTTGGGGCTGTGCTGGTTAAACCGAGGGATCATTTCCATGGAGCCAAGATACCCCTAGTGGTCTTCATCCATGGTCAGAGTCTAAACCTTACGATTTAATACTGTTGTTTTATGTCATGCTTAATATTTGGTGATGAGGGTACTTCATTGTTTAATGTTACTAGGGTGGTGTGTTTCGTAGGTGGTCCTCATTCACAGTTCCCTGCAGAATGGAACACCACTACAGCTGGATTGGTCAAACTGGGCTTCGCCGTCCTCATGGGTAACACACACACACACACACACACACACACACACACACACACACACACACACACACACACACACACACACACACACACACACACACACACACACACACACACAGAGAGAGATATAAACACTGTATCACCTAATGATGATGCACCTTATTGTGGTCTCACTTACCGTTATTTCTGTTTGATTCTCCGTCTGTAAATATCTGTCCGTCTGTCTGTTTGTATTTCTGTCCGTCTGCCTGGGTAGTGAACTACCGGGGATCGACAGGCTTCGGCCAGGACAGCATCTTGTCCCTGATTGGTCGGATCGGTACCCAGGATGTCAAAGATGTGCAGGTATTGGTTACCAATACTTTTGTAAGACGTTTGTACGAATGTAGCGGACCATCATCTCGTATTTCTAACTAACTCGTATTTCTAAACAAATATGATTAAATCAATCCAATAAATAAGACCTTGAGGTATCATGATAGGTCAATATAAACACATCTCTTAATGAATTAGATGAATTGATTTGATTATGGGTTCATCAATAAGTCCTCTCTCTGGTCAGAGGGCCGTCACAACTGCACTGCAACGCGACACGACCCTTGACCCCAAGCGCCTGGCTGTGATTGGTGGGTCCCACGGGGGCTTCCTGTCCTGTCATCTGGTTGGTCAGTATCCAGACCTCTACCGGGCATGTGCGGCCAGGAACCCGGTGATCAACGCTGCCACCTTACTGGGAACCAGTGATATCGTTGACTGGTGAGATACCAAATTACACACAAACATACACACGCATACATTTTCTGACTTGTTTAGTCTGCGTTGTATTCTGGGATGTGCAGGATGTTATGTAGATGGGGTGGACATTAGCTGCGTTTCCATCTAAAAGGTGAAGCGAATCTTTAGAAAGTTTGCAAAAAAGACATTTGAATTAGGTGCGTTTCCATCAAATGGTTGGAGCGGAAAACTACACTAGTTCTGCCTGGAGGTGGTTTTGGACACGTTTTTTTCTTGGATGAGAGCAAGAAATAGTTTAATCTCTTCATCGGTCCACACATATCTAGTATTTACATTGGCCATCTGTTCGATGTACGTAATTAAAGGATATATTTAAAGGATATACAAACGGTTAAAAAAAGATACATTGACGTTATTAGTTGATGTGGGCGGGGTTGCTATGGCTGGTCGTTATGCGGTAATCGGAAAGACAGTCTCGTGTGTTCAATGTTGGCTACGTCACAGCTGTTTCGAAATGTGTGTTTCCATCTCCCATATTTCACATTTACTCTCTTTCGAATCACTCAAAAACCACCTCAAGCAAGCGGATAAACTTTTTTGCGAATTAGAGGATTTTTATGCGAATTTTGGTGTTTCCATCAGCGTTAACTGATTCGATACTTCAACATTTGCATAAAAGCAGGGGGATGGAAACACATCTACTGATGTTTGTGTGTATTTTTTTATATCCGCACTTGCATAGAAACGCTCTCTGTCTGTCTGTCTCTCTCACTCTCGCTCTCACTCTCACTCTCTGTCTTTGTCGTAATGTCTCTTCATCCAGGCGTTACTCCAGTGTAGGACTAATGTACTCTTACGACCAAATCCCCACCGCTGAAGCACTTGCAATCATGCTGGAGAGGTCACCCATTACACACGCTGCTCAGGTACACACACACACACACACACACACACACACACACACACACACACACACACACACACACACACACACACACACACACACACACACACACACACACACACACACACACACACACACACACTGCTTCCTTAACCTTCATATCTATCAACACCAGAAGAGTGAGAGGATTCCTAAGGCAATGACTGCCCTAGCACTGGATTTGTACTGTACCTTTATTTTACATTTCACAGGGAAGATTGGAATATGTTGGTGTTGTAAGTCTTGCTATCTCCTGTGTGCAGATCCAGGCACCAGTTCTGCTGATGCTAGGAGCCAAGGACCGAAGGGTGTCTCCTCACCAAGGACTGGAGCTCTACAGAGCCCTGAAGAGCAGGGACTCACCTGTCAGGTAAGGGGGCGGGGCTAGAGCAGGGACTCACTTGGCAGGTAAGGGGGTGGGGCTAGAGCAGGGACTCACCTGTCAGTTAAGGGGGCGGGGTTAGAGCAGGGACTCACTGTCAGGTATGGGGGCGGGGCCAGGGTAGGGACTCACCTTTCGGGAAAGGGGGCGTGGCTAGAGCAGGAACTCACCTGTCAGGTAATGGGGCGGGGCTATAGCATCAATTTTTTGTGATGATACCAAATCTACAATCTCTTGTTATATTTTAGGTTGCTATGGTTTCCAGAAGACGGCCACTCATTGGCCAGAGTGGATACACAGGCTGACTGCTTTCTGAACACAGCACTGTGGCTGCAGCAACACCTCTGAACACACACTCACTCATGCACTCACACACAATCACAGGCAAAATTCTCTTTGTTACTGTAAGTATTTGTGTACTGTACAGTGGCCTTTTATACTCCTTGGGACAGCAGTCTTTTTGAGCTTTTACACGCAAAATAAAGAATAACTTTGTTACATTAACTTTGTTAGTTGTGAGTTTTATTTCCTTTGGATTTATAATCTATATTGATCTCTTCACAAACCCAACCTCCCAATTCAACAAGTAAAATGACCGGGATTCACGCTCAAATCAACTGCATATTGTGTCAATCACAATAGAAATATCCCATTCCTGCTTCAGCTCCAGTCCTGAACTAAATGGACTTCCTTAACATTCATTCAATTGATTTAAAGTAATCGTTATTAAATACTCTCCCGCATTAATGATGCAATTATTATTAGGATGTCGTTACAGAATACACTCATGCACATATTTGTGATAAGTGTCAACTTTGGTAATTCAATTCTCTCCAGCAGGTGGCGCAATATATCCAATATTGCCTCTGTGTGCTCGGTAGACTCACCGAGTAGGGACCCTGACTGCATTTTTTTTTTTATTCATCCATCAGGCTGGTTTACGCTGATCTTCCAGTTTAATACATAATTCCTTTAGAAGATAAGCAACCCAATTACATGAACCAGTCAACGGTAATTCCAACGCTATTGTCTATTTTGGACCCAGCAGGCATTACTATTGGATACACAGGGAAATTAACCTTGAAAAAGTCTTACACTAGAGACAATACTCTTAACCTGAGTATTTGGACATATGAACAGCCCAATGAAGGTGGAGTTATGTACCCTGATCACCACAATTGTGCCAGCATAAATCGTACAGTTTTTCGTCCATCTTTGAAAATGTAACGTGGGTACTATTTGCTCTACTCAGAATCTTGCATTGTATAATCCTACGTCACACATTCAGAGGAGCTCAATGCCGACGTCCAAACTATATTCCACGGAGGAAACAGTCCAGGATATATTAAGGTCATGTCCCCAAGCCAGCTGGAGAGGAGAATATACATTAGGGGTACCCCTATACACAATGCTATAAATATTTTAGCATCTCTGACATCTCTTGACAGGATGGCCTTCTTAAAAAGCTGATCCGACTCCTAGAATGAGGCAGGCATAGCACCCTTATTGCATTTCCTATTAATAACAGATGATGTTTGTGTATACGTTAAAGGCACCCAGTGCAACTTTCGAGGCTTAAAAATAAACATTAAATTTCTAGTCTTTTTTACACGTAGTAAGTTTCAATAACTCCATACCATTACATACCGACATTTAAGCAGCAAAGATGAGACGTCGTTGTGTGGTGAGAACTGATACAAAATCGATAACAACAACAATGCCGCCATTTTCTTTATTTTTTGTAACCTACAATAAATAAAGCAGGCTTCCAGTCAATGGAAAAATGGCTTCTCCCCACCGGCGATTGTTGTTGTTTACGATTTTCTATCAGTTCTCACCACACAACGACGTCTCATCTTTGCTCCTTGAATGTCGATATGTAATGGTATGGAGTTATTGAAACTTACTACGTGTAAAAAAGACTAGAAATTGAATGTTCATTTTTCATTGAATGTTTACATAAAGTTGCACTGGGTGCCTTTAAAAGGGAAGAATCCAAAAGGCCAAACCGATTTTAAGTTTTTGACATGGTTATTGCTAATGATCTGTCCGACGGTTAAGCTCAAGACCATGGCCGTTTTTGTCCCTAAAGTGTGTCCACCCGCTAAGAGGGGGAGATGGGGTTACACCAGACAGGATTGACTGTGAGAGAAAGCCCCTTGATGCCAGATCTCCACTGCAGCTGCTTTACAATAGAAAACCTAATTATAGTGAGACCCAAGAGAGGTTGTGGTATTGGACAATACCACAATGATGCCAAAGATATGTTTGTCTTCGCCAGTCTTTCCCAGCTGCCTACCGTCACTGTATCATCCAAGTTTATCCTACCTTTAGTGCATAAAGTTTTATATACATTTTATATCATAGCATGTTTCATTTGAACACAGATATAACCATAGCAAGTAGTACTGCTCCTCTTCGACCCATATACTTGTAGTTTACAGTAGGACCTTCAACCGCAGCACTAGAGGGCAGTATTCCACAATGAAAATTAAATACTAGGCTGTGCAAGCCAATAGAAAGTCGAAATAACATGGCCATATACTATTGCGGTATAATGGAGTTTGGCTCATTAATATAAATATAAAAATATGGCATCCTTCACGATTGTGCATGTAGTCTTTGTGCAAGTGGACATTCAAACCATCTGTTTTGATCCAATTTTAGTGTGTACGGCCGGGGTGAGAACAATATGTTTAACCATTCCGTCAAATATTAATACCTCTTTATAACAACAGTGTGAGTGTCCATTGACACTCGACACTGTTGTTGCTGATCCCGGTTTACTACGTATTGGTCAGATCTGACCAATGAACAACGAGTATTGGTCTCAATATAGCTATCTCCACCAATCGAAAATCACTCCCCTACAGGTGCACCTGAACTCGACGGTATCAGTAAGTAGTGTAATGAATACGTAAGTTTCGAGTTTCTACAAACTTAAACATAAAATGCATTCGCTCGTTGCAACTGATTGACGCCATTTGGAATGTTATTTTGTCACGTTCAGGTTGTTTTTAATTTAGCTCTCCTTTGTTAACTTGATGCGATCACTCACTCGTGAACAATACCACTCAAAATATCACGATAGTCCTATAAGCCTATTTATCAACCGTTGTCATGCAATGTCCCCTCGACCCCAGTCGCTCTCATCCCTCATGTATTTAATCTTCCTAGAATCAGGAGGATTACTCCTTGTATGCAGCCTAAATTGGCATCCTACTATGAGCCCGGTTCATATGACATGACCCTGAGGAAAACAAAGTAAAGGTCAAGTATATTGTAACAGAACACACACAACGCCACACGCACGGGCAACGTGCACGTTTCCTTCTTTGCAATTGTGCGCAGGAGGGATTCGAATCGGCCACCTGTTCAACCATAGGCCCTCCCCCTCCCTCTATCTTGTTCCATCCCAATTGTTCATCGGTATTCAATGACTTGCGCAAGGTTATTGTTGATAGGGAAATCATGATCAGTACATGATGTCTGTTGGAAAATAGCAGTTCGGAGCAGACCGTTCTGTTTTGTTGTGTGTGTGGGTTTTCTGTTTTCTCATGTCACTGATGACGCTCTGTTCAACTATAGTCCATCCAATTCCCCTGAGACCGTGCATTCTTGTATAGGCCTACATTCAGCACGGAAAGCACAGCTGGCAAAAGGCTCTGTCTCTCTATTTACATTTAAATCTGAAACTGCTAAAGATGTATGCAGGATATGATTATTGTACATCTTTCAATGGGTTGAGAGACTTTAGTTGCAAACAATTACTTATCTAACTGTTGTTATAATTAAAATGCAGCAGATAAATCACAAGTAAATAATTTGTGAAATCAAAATGAAATCGAAAAAACAAATGTACATAGGCCTATGTGATAGGTTATGAGAAGAAAGAGAACATATAAATAACCAGGCCTAAGTCTTGGTTGATTAATGTGGCTGAAGCATTTAAACCATAACCATAATCCTTTCCGTGATACTTTAAGTGCTTTTAAACGTCATGATTTAATGACGGGAATCTCCATGGGCTACTTTATATTAGGGGTAGAGTTGCATTTATTTATAAGCGATGCCTTTCCGTTTATTAAGACGGAATAGATTTCATACACCCATTTTATAGGGGAATAAATCATGCCCTAGTATTGTGAAATAAAAATAGCTTAACAAACGATGGCACACAGACCTAATGCCCCAACAGTGAACTGTTTATATAGTTATGATTTTATTAATAGGTGTTTGTTGGAACTTTATGGAAGTTGCCAGATAAAAATATGAAAACATTTCACTGACAAGGTTTTCAATATTGTTTTTCAATATTATCCTGCTTGAATTTGCCAAAGCTAGCTACCTCCATTCCTCACTCCTCTTGCTGGCGGTTACCATTTCTGCGAAAGACCATGGAGTTGAGTAAGATCCACATTGATTATTATTTTCTTGTATACATTGTTTCAATCTCCAAATTAAAATCCAAAACGTAATTCAACTCTCCACTCAAGTGCACGGAACGGTTTATAACAATATAAGCATTCATATAAATCGGTGAGAAAGCTAGCAGAGTTGTGTTCATTCAAAAATAAGGTAGTTCACGTTTAGGTGCTCACGTGTTATAAATTAATGCATATCAATCACTATTGACAAACATTATAATATTTTGTGGAAGGGAACAAACACGTTGGGTACAAAGCCGGAAGGCTATCACCTTTTTAAATGTCAAGCCATATCTATAAACAATTTATTCCTTATATGGTAAAACACAGTTGGCATTGTTGGCAGTGCCTTACAATATCGAGAGCTTCATGTTCGCTTGAAGCTTGTGCACATTCAATGGTATAATATAACAGATGTTGTTATATACTCACAGGGATAAAGGCATGAATCAGGGGTAAAAATAGGCTGCCACTCAGCCTTGGGCACGGCCTTACCAGAGCATGGCAGACTCCTGGAGGAACATTCTGGAAGAATTACATCATGTGATCTGTTTCACTGTTTATACGGTGGGGCTCAGTTGTCTTTCTGGCCTTGTCTGTCGCTCTGTCTGTTACGTTTTTTCTAGCAGAAGATTAAAAAAACACACTGAATGGTAATCAAGCTCACTAATTTAGCATGAAAGTAATGCTGTTTCTATGTATCTATCTGTGCTCGTTCATTGCTAAGTGTTGGGTTTACAAATTCCGACTAGAACCATTTTGTAAGCAAAGGGAGCTGGGTCCACCTGAGGGAAATGGAGGCCGGGCTGTGAAATAACTGCAGTGTTTTATTATCATTGTATGATGATGAATGAGCGAGGGGGAGACACTGATGGTTTGTTCCAGAGGTCCAATGGTCACAGCCTATTCCATTATTTCAGAGCCCCCCCTCAACCCGGCCTTCCACCCCCCCCCCCCCCAGCAGGTGACACGAGGTGGGGAAGGACAGAGCTGTGGGGGAGCAGTGTTGGTTCAGGAAGAACCAGGGGTCGAGATACAAGAGGATGAAGTGGACTAGGAGGAGATGGAGCAGGACACTGAGGGGGAGCCAAGGACAGGTACATTTTATAAACTGTACAATCGTTTTGTTCGAATAATTGGATGAATAATGTTTATAAATTCATATAAAATAATATTTCTGCTCATTTACTTTTTTATGGAATGGATCATGCCGTTCAATAAACTTATTTGACTAGTAATTCAAGTATTTCTTTTACATTCATTTTATATAACGATTATAATTTCTGTTTCTATAATAACTTTTGTTAGTAACTGTCTATTATTATGCATTAATTGTAATCATAGTTTTTAATCATACTTTTTTTTAAATGTCACTGCTTTATTCTAAACCATTGATAAACGCATTAATAAAAGTAGTGGACTTTAAATCTTCCTGTGATGTTGTTTCATCCGATGCTCACAAACCTAGTTAGCCTTTCCCCGTCGATGTAAAAATAGACTGACAGTGCAGTTCCACAGAAGAAGGCTCTCTTGACCTCATAGACATTTACCACTTGGTATATGAGTTTGTCTGATTCTATGAGTGACAGGTAGGCGACGGAAAATGTCAACACATACGGTTGAGTCAGCATGCTAAAAGAACTACATGTCCAGGGGAAGGATTCCAGGGGGACGTCTATCCTTCTCCAAACTAATTATGGAAGCACTGACCACTGAGAAAGATATTGGCCAGTAGTCTTGGAACCAGACAAAGCAGCGAGCTCATGTTTTATTCGCTGTCTGGTCAGCAGCTCTAGCCTGGTCTGGGACAAATCCTAACCGTTTATCTCATAAGGGACGGGTTAGATGTGTTCAGTGTTTCCTGATACAATGACAGCTAAGATGGCTGCGCTGATGTAACTACATGTGTGTGTGTCTTTGTGTGTGTGTGTGAGAGCAACAAAGATTGTTTGTGTGTATGCATGCATCAATGGGTGTGTTTGCGCGTGTGTCTGTCTGTATGCTAATATCTGTATGTTTTCAGTCTTCTATAGGTATAGAAAGATGATGGAGAGGAGAATGAAAGGGGTGTGGCAGTGGACAGTGTCCATACAGAGACACAGACACACGCGTACACAAAGATGAAGACGCTTTTATACACACATGCACATATTCTGGCTTACACACAACACATACACACATAAAGATATCGGCGTACACAACAAAAACATGTTCAGACTTGCTCACACACACACAAAGACGACTGAAAACAGAGATATTAGCTTACAGACACACACACCAGACCATTGATACATGCATACACACAAACAATCATTGAAACACACAAACACACACAGGTAGGTACATCAGTGGCAGCCATCTTGGCTGTCATTGTATCCGGAACCATTGAACGTATCAAACCCGTCACTTATTAGACAAACTGTTTACTATATATTCTCTCCATAATTTTTCGATGCCTCCTTTTCCCCAAAGAATATTCTCTCAAACATTTTCTAATCTTCTAATAATAATTTTTTCTCCGATTTTTTTATTCTCCATAATTTTTCTCCATCTTTTTTGAGAGAGCAAATTGAGAACCGTGTTGGTCCTAACAGGTGATCCGCTAAAGGGGTTCCGCTCTGCTCATCACCGATAGAAGGTTACAAATTATTTCCACAGCTATGGCAGTGGAAAACTGTTAAAATACATTTTGGTAAGGGCTAACCCAATTATGATTATATTATATATTATAGTTCAATTGCCTCAGAAAGTAAACAAAAGCAATCTTTGCAAAAATATATGAAGTTGAACACTGAAAAATCATAGCCAGTCTTGAGCTGGCCGTGTTGTCTATGACGCAGGGAGACAGGCACACAGTCACCAGGGGGGTCTGATTAGCACCGCTCGGCAGCGATGACACCCACCACGCCTCCCAGATCCCTCACTGTTCCAAAACTGTCCCCATGAGCTGTGGCAGATGGGGTGTACGTCCCTCAGCCACAGATTTGCTTCCCCCCCAAGTTCTTCAGGCGCTCCTTTGTGCCGGCAGCCATTGGTAGCCTGTTTTCCCTGTTTGTTCTGTTTGTCATCACTTCAGCATTTACTTTGCATTTCTTTAAGCATTTCCGTAGCATTACTTTACCACTACTTTGTGGTATTATATTATACTTTGTATCTCTTCCTTGACTGCTGCTGTATGTAACACAAGAATTTCCCAACTCTGGGATTTATAAAGTTTTATCTATCTATCTATCTATCTATCCCAAATGAGCACTTAACTTTACTTGAGGCTTTTCTCACTGCCTACTGTTTTCAGTTTCAATACATGAGGGGTACAATATGAAAGCATTGATATTTCAAGCTAGCTCCAGTCTAACCTCTGCTCTTCACCTCTGTACCTTCAATAACTTTAATTACTCACTTAAGGTGTTACAATTCATGAGACTAAATCAGCAATGGTGTTACCGTTCATGTTTGTTTTTGTTGATCAACCCGGTTTACCACTTGCAACTTGGTTAACTGATTGGCCAACTATTTTTTTTCCCCTTCTTCATTTGCCATGATTTTACTTTTGACAAGATTATTTTGGTAGGCGAGGTTCAAGTTGAAACTGATAGTACAATCGTATCCCTTTGGTGAGTATTTGTGACTGGGTCTTTGCTGCACTGTTTACTTTATGTGTCATCAGGTCTTTAGCTTGCAATGTTGAACTCGCTGGGCTAATCTCAGGTCTCAAGTGCCCTTTAACCTTGACGTTCCCGTAGGCTCTTTAATGTCATGGCCTCTCACATTTATAGGCCTCGTTGTTATCATTGTTGGCACAGTTGTATGGTATAGTTAGGTCCTCTTGGGTTCGTACTGGACACACCAGTAATTCAGAGTGTTACTGGTATCTCGAATGTGTTGGAGGCTCAGACAAGTGAATGATGAATGACTATGTTTTAGTATTTAAGTCACTGGCGTGTCTGTGTCCCATCTATTGTATACTGTAATATTGTATATGGTGTGTTTTTATACATTATTTAGCATATGTTGTATTGATACCTAAAGATTTTTCCCTTTGGGATTAATAGTCTTAATTTATATTCTATTGTGTGATGACTCGATATCCTGTTTTATTTATTGTAGCTTCCTATTGGTCAGCTAAGCCATAGTATTCCTTCTCATGTCTGTAACTCCACAAGCTCAGCTAATGAAGCATTGTGCAGGTCTTGTATTGTACTGCTCAGAATCATGTGTAGTGTACACAGTGTATTCGAGTGTACTATGACTCCAGCTATGTTCATGGAATCAACCGTTTCCTGTCATGTTATCTTCTACTGCGCCCACATTCTGTATGGCTTTTATTTTATGAGCCTGAATAATGGAGACATTGAGCAATAAACGACAAAGGACACAAAAGGATAATGAGTAAGCTTTTTATTCTACGTTGCCAATACCGTCGTCATATTGTATGACGCCCGGGATTTCTCAACAAGCGATCTTATTCTTCGTCCTTTGTCTGTGAAAAGGAAAAAAAGTTGGTTAGATGTACATATGTTCAAGAGTGAATGTTTGGGTCATGAAGAAGTACCAGTGAGGGTGAGGAGGTTACCTTGCCAGTATCGCGGCTCTTAGCCCTCAGCTTGTTGACCTGAGACTCAGCGATGTCAGCCCGCTCCTCAGCCTCCTCCAGCTCATGCTGAACCTTCCTGCTCTTGGACAGGTAGGAGTTGGCCTGCTCCTCCTGTTGGACCGTTCACAATGTGTTAGGTTTCAATGGGATCCACTGAAAGCCAGGTCACAACCATATTCATGAAGCATAGGTTAGGGTTGGCTTACCGCTTCCTCAGACTGCCTCTTGTAGGCCTTCACCTTCAGCTGCAGCTTGTCAACCAGATCCTGGAGCCTGCAGATATTCTTTTTGTCCTCCTCAGTCTAAAGTGTCGGTCAAGGAAAAGGAAATTTAAAAGGTGGAGAGGTGGTTTCTTTTCAAAAGTAATCCTTCAAAATAGAAGCTCTAAGTGATATGTATGGTATACCTGGTATGAGAGTTCCTTCACTCTCCTCTCATATTTGCGGACACCTTTAACAGCGTCTGCTCCACGTCTCTGTTCAGCCTCAACCTCGGACTCCAGCTCGCGTACCTTTTAGAAATCAATCGCATTCGATTACACTCACTTCCTGATGGTCTGGAAGTACACATAGATCTGTGGGACATTCTCTTACCCGGGACTCCAGTTTCTGGATCTGCTTCTTGCCACCCTTCAGGGCCAGGTTCTCAGCCTCATCCAGGCGGTGCTGCAGGTCCTTCACTGTGACCTCCAGGTTCTTCTTCATCCTCTCCAGGTGAGAGCTAGTATCCTGCTCTTTCTTCAGCTCCTCAGCCATCATGGCAGCCTGAGATCGTAATCATATTGTTAATCAGGAACATCTTTAAGTAACCAATGATCTTTCAAACACAAGGCCTTAGATATTTGATCGACCTACATCAGTGATGGCCTTCTTGGCCTTCTCCTCAGCATTCCTGGCTTCCTGAATGGAGTCGTCCACCTCACCCTGGACTTGGACCAGGTCAGACTCAAGCTTCTTCTTTGTGTTGATAAGGCTTGTGTTCTAAAAAGTATAATAGATCATTTCATTAAGTCGAGCTGAGCACTGACTTTGGCCAGTCATGCATACAAATAGAGAATGTTTTTGTGATCGTTTGAGCAGTTTTTTAAGGGAATAACCTGGGAGTGCAGCAGTCCAACACGCTCGCTAGCATCCACCAGCTCAGTCTCAGCCACTTTGCGGCCTCTCTCTGTCTGTTCCAGAGCTGCCCTCAGCTCCTCAAGCTCAGCCATCATGAGGCCGTTCCTACGCTCCACCATGGCAGCTTGCTCCTTCAGGTCATCTGCTGCTCTGATGGCATCGTCGAGGTGAATTTGGGCATCCTGAAATGATCAGCAGGAGGACATCGTGATTAATATCACATGCTAAACCAGTGTTTTGATTGGTGGAATACAAACATCGGTCTTAACAGTGGACTGGAGTCCTGTACCTTGAGTTGTCCCTGCACGTTCCTCAGCTGCTTCTGGGCCTCAGCAGCCTGGCGGTTGGCATGGCTCAGCTGGATCTCCATCTCGTTCAGGTCTCCCTCCATCTTCTTCTTGATTCTCAGGGCATCATTCCTGCTCCTGACCTCAGCATCCAGAGTAGTCTGCATGGAGTCAAGTAGCCTCTGGCTGTTCCTCTTGATCTGCTCCATCTCCTCATCCTTCTCAGCCAATTTCCTGTCAACCTCACCCTTGACCTGGTTGAGCTCCAGTTGGATACGCAGGAGCTTGGACTCTTCATGCTCCAGAGTTCCCTATAAATATTGTATTGACTGTTAAATGAAGTGTTGGCCATTTTGAAATTGTGCATATTTTATGGGAAATACATATTGAGGCTTCACCTCAGCTTCCTCCAGGGCTGTTTGGATCTCAGACTTCTCAATCTCCGTCTGCTTCTTGGCCTTCTCCAGCTCATGGATGCTCTTACCAGTCTCACCAAGTTGTTCGGTCAAGTCAGAGATCTCCTCTGTAGAAGGTAAAATATGTGTACTTTCAAGTAAGTTATGCAGAGTTCTATATCTGTATGTCCAGCATGTGGCTGAAATGTGTAAAGGATATGTTGTGCTCATTGGAGAACTTACGCTGCAGGTTCTTGTTCTCGCGCTTCAGTGTCTCCAGATGATCCAGAGTTTCCTCGTAGGAGTTCTTCATCTTGAAAAGCTCAGTGCTGAGAGAACGAGTCTCTTTCAGGGACCCCTCAAGCTCTGCCTGTCCCTCCTCATACTTCTGCTTCCACTCTGCCAGAACCTGAATAACATAATACATAATATCATAGATCTGGCTCTCTAACATGATGCTTTGTTGACAGTGTAAAACCCCAAAGAGAGAGCAGTATTACCTTGTCAAAGTTCCTCTGCTTCTTGTCAAGGTTGGCAGCCAGTCCGTTAGCCCTCTCCACATCAATCATGAGGTCCTCCACCTCACCCAAGAGTCTCTGCTTGGTCTTCTCCAGAGAGGCACACTTGGAGTTGGTAGCCTCAATCTGCTCCTCAGCATCCTGAAGGCGCTGAGCCAGCTTTTTCCTTTCATAATAATAATAATAACAATAATGATTGAGGAACTGAATTGTATTTTTTTAAATGAAACCGACAATAAACCAGTACATTTGACTCACTTGGCCTCCTCCAGCTCCTCAGTGCGCTGGATGGCATCAGTTTCATACTTGCTCCTCCACGTAGCCACCTCGCCGTTGGCCTTGGACATCCCCCGCTGCAGCTCAGCCTTGGCCTCCTGCTCCTCCTCAAACTGCTCCCTCAGGAGGTCACAGTCGTGGCGGGCGGATTGCACACCATGAGCAAGAGCATTCTTGGCCTACAAGAGAGGAATTTGAAATCTGCAATTAGGGACACGTATCTTCACAACAGCAAATTAATAAATCCACTTTTCAATTATTATTTCCAGTTTAATGTTTTATTTATTATGGCCTACCTTAACCTCCTCCTCAACATGTCTCTTCAGCTCCTCCAACTGCTGTGTGAAGGCCTGCTTGCCTCTGGTCAGCTGGGACACAAGGGCTTCTTTCTCCTCAAGCTGACGACCAAACTCACCTGTTTAGGAGAAGATTTGAATGGGTTTTCACATAGAAGTATGTTGAATACGTAGTGCAACTAAATCAATTAATCTTGGATCAAGAAAGTAATCCGTATCTGTCAACAAATTCAGCCATAAGAGTAGAAGGTGAATGAACTCACCATTCTCAGTGAGCAGCCTCGCCCTCTGAGCGCTGGCATCATTCATCTGGCGGACGTTCTCGTCATTCTTAGACTTGAGCTCACTGAGCTGGTCCTCCAGAGTACGGCACATCTTCTCAAGGTTACCCTGGTCATTGGCATTTGTTTAGGTGAGTATGTTTTGCCAACTTGGCTCTTATTTTGTTTTACAATATATGCATTAACTCAATTTTACCTTCGCCTTGGCAACAGCTTCCATGTTGCTGGAGAGGTCGTCGATCTCCATCTTGAATTCGCTCTTCTCCTTCTCCAGCTTCTGTTTGACGCGCTGGAGGTTGTCGATCTGCTCTCCCAGCTCTGCGACGCTGTCCGCCTGCTTCTTGCGCAGAGCAGCGGCAGTGGCTTCATGCTGCAGGGTGGACTCCTCCAGATCACGACGCAGCTTCTGGAACTCAGCCTCGCGCTTCTTGTTCATCTCAATCTGAGCAGAAGTGGCTCCCCCGGCCTCCTCGAGCCTCTCACTGATCTCCTCAAGTTCCCTGGAGAGGTCAGCTCTCTGCTTCTCAACCTTGGCACGAGCAGCACGCTCAGCCTCAATCTCTTCCTCTAGCTCCTCAATGCGGGCCTAGGAATGAGAGATGGGGATGAGGGAATTAATACAGAAAAACACATTTTCAAATTGGGGATGAACTCGACAACGCAGGCTCACCTGAAGCTCCTTGATCTTCTTCTGAAGCTGGAGGCCCATGATCTGCTCATCCTCAATCCTGCTCAGAAGTTGGCTGTTTTCAAAGTCCTTCCTGTAAAATTCACAAGGTTATTTTTTGATGAATAATGAAAATGAAACACACCTCTCAAATTGCATGGTTAGTATTTTGTATATTATGAATAATTGCAAATATATATTTACTTCTTGATCCTTTCATCAGACTGCTGCTTATCATTCTCAAGGTCCATGAGGGATTCCTGAGCAAGTTTCAGATCACCCTCAAGCTTTCGCTTGGCTCTCTCAAGGTCCATACGAAGCTTCTTCTCTTGCTCCAGAGAACCTTCAAGCTTCATATTTCAACATTTGTTTGTTACAATACAACTCTATTATACAATGCATATACCTCTATAAATTTATATGAATATTATATCATCAAATGAACGTACATCATCCACTTGCTGTTCCAGCTTGGACTTGGCCTTGGTCAGAGTGTTGACTTTGTCTTCCTCTGCCTGCAGGTCATCAAGGGTCTGCTGGTGTGCCTCTTGGAGGGCTTTCTTCTCCTTTGACAGCTTGGCAACGCTCTCATCCTGAGAGGCCATCTCCTCAGTCAGGTTCTTCACCTAATATGCAGGACAGAAGGTGTTGGCACGCAATGGTTCAAAATCTTCATCCTCAGATGGATTGTATCTTCACAAACCTTGTTCTCAGTGGCGTGTTTCTCCTTCTCCACTTTGGCCAAGGTAAGCTCCAGGTCATCAATGTCCTTCTTGAGCTCAGAGCATTCATCCTCCAGCTTCCTCTTCTTGGCAGTCAGCTCAGCATTCATCTCCTCCTCGTCCTCCAGTCTCTCACATGTCTCCTTTAGTTTGGCCTCCATCTGGATCTTGTTCTTGATAAGTCCCTCACATCTTTCCTCAGCATCTGACAGGTTATCTCCTTCCTGTTTCACAATACAAAACAAATTCATGAACATTTCCATGGATTCTCCCAATCATTTTGTGGTAAACATATCAACAGGTATCACACGTACAGATGCCACTTGCAGCTGCAGATCATTTTTCTCCTGCAGAAGAGAGACCATCTTCTCCTCCAGTTCCTTCTTCTTTGTCAGGGCCGTGGCCAGGTCTGTCTTCATCTTTTCATAGTTCTCCTTCATCTGGGAAAGCTCCTTCTCAGTCTCAGCACTCTTCAGAAGAGGCTTGATCTTGTAGTACACCTTCATCCACGGCCAGTGTTTGACATTCATGAATGAGCGGATGTTGTACTGAATTGTGTAGATGGCTTCCCTATTGAAAAAAGTTAGCCAAAATTAGTAACAATAAGTATACACATTGTGTTAAGACTATCGCTACCAGAATCTTCAACTTGCCTCCTCTCCATCATCTTGATAAACTCCTTCCTCATGACATATCCCCGGGCGAGAGCCTGAGTCATTGTGACCAGGATTGCCAGCTTGTCATCTCGCATCTCCTCAAGTTGACCGAGCAGGCCAGCCTTGAAGAACACCTTGGAAGGAGATGGCAAATGGTCATGCATTCAGGTTTTGCCTGAAAACTCCTCAATATATCGAATACAGAAGAGTGTTTGGTGTTTACCTTGGTGTGGCCAAATTTGTACTCCTCATGGTTCACGTCAATTGAGCCAAGCAGCTTCTCAGAAGCCTTCTTGTTGTCAATAAACTGTCCCTCAGGGATGACGCTGGCATTCAGTACTTTGTACCTTAGATGAGAGGGGCCATGGTGATGTTTGTTATCATATTCTCACAATGTGGATTTTCCAAGCCCATAGTAGCGTATGATTGTTCATTAATGGTTACCTCTGCTTGAAGTCAGCGTAGAGGATTCTGCTGGGGAAGCCCTTTCTGCAGATTCTGATACCCTCCAGTACACCGTTACACCTCAGCTGATGGATAACCAGGAAGTTCTCCATAAGACCTGTTAATATGTATTTGCACATAATTAATAATGCCGTTAAATAATTCATGACCAATAAGCTTCTTCACCAAACCTTAACACAATGGTACTAGTGTAATTGTACCTGGAGTCTTTGACTCATTTGGAATCAGGCAACGCACAAAGTGAGGATGGGTGCTCCTCAAGTTGGTCATCAGCTTGCCCAGATTCTCCTGTAGATACAAGACGTTAAGTGCAAAAACATGAAGACAATGATAGATATATTCATGAAATGGCATTAGATCTGGTCGAGGCAAACATAAAATAATACCCTGAACTGTGAAGACACGGTTTGCATGGAACCACCCTTCTTCTTGGCGCCCTTCTTTGCACCGCCAACCTCTGGTATCAAACAGAAGGATTTTCATATTTGTTTTTTAAGTGACAAAAGTTCATGTACATTATAGTTGAAATTAACATCATAGTCCATATTCCAATTGATATTGTACCTTCCACTACGGGGGGATACAGGACAGGCAGCAGTTTGTTTCCAGACTTCTGGTAGAGTTGAACCACAGAGTCATTCAGGGGGTCCTTGTTCTTGTCCAGCCAGCCGTTGATGTTGTAGTCCACAGTTCCAGCGTAGTGCACCAGGGAGAAGTGGGCCTCAGCCTTGCCTTTGGCAGGCTTGGGCTTCTCAAATGCTTTGGTTTTGCCAAGATGCTGGTCGTACAGCTTGGCCTTGAAGGTCACATCTGAGGCCTTGGGGAACATGCACTCCTCTTCAAGGATGGAGAAGATGCCCATTGGCTGAGTAGAAGAAAACACACAAAGTGTTATGGTAAGGTCCGTTTGGAACAGTCCATGAATGCTCGGATCATCTCAGAATATCATTGTGTACCTTCTCAATAAGCTCAATGCAGGCAGCCAAGTCCATGCCGAAGTCAATGAACTCCCAGATGATACCCTCCTTCTTGTACTCCTCTTGCTCCAGGACGAACATGTGGTGGTTGAAGAACTGTTGCAGTTTCTCATTGGTGAAGTTGATGCACAGCTGCTCCATGCTGTTGAACTATTAGTTTGAAAGACGTTTAATCTCAGATCAATGAGAAGTTGAAATCCAGAAATGTTTGAAAAAAAGATGAGTTAATGATCAGCTCACATTAAAGATCTCAAAACCAGCGATATCCAGCACTCCAATGAAGTACTGTCTTGCTTGCTTGGTGTCCAGCATCTCGTTGATGCGGATGACCATCCACAAGAACATCTTCTCATAGATAGACTTGGCCAGGGCACTCACTGAGTTTTGGACCTTGTAGAAAAGCAGAAATTGCAGGGCATCATTACATTGAATATTGTTTTGCTAGCTTGGATTTCCTGATAAAGGTGATCTAATGGAATCAGACTTGACAGTCAAAATCAGCAGTCAACTCAAATTCTTTATATCTTTTCGTGTTATCTTGGTTACCTGAGGTACAGTCTGACCCTTGGTGACGTACTCGTTGCCAACCTTCACTCTGGGGTAGCAGAGAGCCTTCAGCATATCAGCTGAGTTCAGGCCCAGCAGGTAGGCGATTTTGTCAGCCTCTGTGAAAGAAACATGGACTATATTTATGGCACAGTTTACAGGCTACTGTCACATCTCATACAACATTTGACAACTTTGTAATTTTTTTATCTAAATCAATCTAAACTTGAGCAGTATTTAACAGGAAAGGTACTCGCCCTCATTGCCGTCTGGCTCAGCCTGCTCCTCACGCTGCTTCTGCTTGAACTTCATGTTACCGTGGTGAAGCACTGCACCAGTGAACTTGTAGATGCCCAACTTCTCATCATGACTGAAGCCCAGAATGTCAATAGCAGCCTGTATTTAAAAGAAAACATTTTTCATTTTAGTCATGAAGACGTGTTATTGCATAGCAACTACTACTACTAAAGCATCTTTGGAAAGAGATGCAAGTGTACTGGAAGTCAAGCTCACATCAGTAGCATCCAGCTCCTCTTTGTCATCGATACTAGCCACAGTGATCTGACCCATACTGCACATGGGGAAGTCGTAGGGGTTGGAGCTGATGAGCGTCATTTCTGGAGATCAAAACAGGACTCCATGGTTAGATTTTGCATGTAGTTAGTAGTTGATTTTGTCTTCATGTAATACACCTTGCTTTACAATGTACAGTTCCTGAGATGAAGTACCAATAAGAAGCTTGTTCACTGCTATAGGCTCTCTTGCCATAGCGTTGTGTTACAAGGCTCTTGATCATCCATCTTACCAATGATCTCAGGCTTGTGGTTGGTCATCATCTGGTAGAAGATGTGGTAGCCTCTCTCATCTGGCAGCTGGAATGTCACTCTAGACTTCTCCAGCAGATCTATAAGAATACATCATTAATGAAAAACTATTCATCCAAGTGTTGAAATCTATTCACCATCTGAAATGGATACTTACATGTCTCAATATCAGCACTAGCCAGTTTGCCACTAGTATTGAAATGGATCCTGATGAATTTACCCTGTTTTGGATAAAATTTGGTTATAGTCCTTCCTAATGATCAATCAAGTGGCTGAAGATGTACAGGCTGAAGTGCTCCATACTTACAAAGCGAGAGGAGTTGTCATTTCTCACGGTCTTGGCATTACCGTAGGCCTCCAGCAGGGGGTTGGCAGCGATGATCTGGTCCTCTAGAGATCCCTGTAGTTTCACATGGTGAGAGAGAATGAGAGGAGCAGTGCAACGAGTCCAGAGTGAACAGTTGTCCAGTGAACTAGTGATTTCGTACCCCCATTTTGTTTTCCTTCTTCTTTGCCTCTCCACCACTACCACCACCAACTGAGATTGTGGCAAAGTACTGGATGACACGCTTGGTGTTCACAGTCTTTCCAGCACCGGATTCTCCACTGTGTATAGAAATATGTTTTTAATATAAAGTTCTCAACTGTATCTTTTAAACACACCGGGTTGAACCGAAGCAGAACTTACGTGATCAAGACAGACTGATTTTCTCTATCTGTAGAAGAAAAAATAATCCATGTTAGACATGAAGATCTGTAGGACCGTGTGTTGATTTGTATTATTATCAAAGTTAGACATACCGGTAGCCATGAACTGGTAGGCATTGTCAGAGACAGAGAAGATGTGGGGTGGAGCCTCCATACGCTTCTTTCCTCTGTAGGCAGCTACGACATCTGAGTCGTACACTGGGAGCCACTTGTAGGGGTTTACAGTGGCGCAGAACAGCCCAGAGTAGGTCTGAAGGGAATAACATGGCAATGAACACCTAAACGCTTCTGTCAGTACTTCTTATGAGTATGCTGCATTTTACAGAGCAGGCTATCTATCTTACGTAGATCATCCATGCTGCATAACGCTCTTTGAGGTTATACAACACAGAGGCTTCATTGAGATAGGTCATCATGGCCATGTCCTCAATCTTGTCATACTTGGGAGGATTCATTTGTGTGACATCATCCTCCTTGACTGTCCTCTCCTAAAAGATGGAACGGATATTTTGTTATTTTAAATCTTGAAACTTTCACAACTAACTAGAGAGATCCTTGATTTGAACTGTGACGTACCTCCTGGGTGTCCAGCAGTTTCACGGTGACTTTGGCGCCATCCTTCTTGACGATGGTGCACTTGAGGTACATTTCCTTCGCGTCAGCCACGTAACCGGCGGACTTGGCGTCAAAGGGCTTGCTCTGGGCCTCGATCCTCTCCCTCTCTGGCTTACGAAGGTATATGGCGGCCTTCCCGTAGAGGGCCATCTCCGCGTCCGTGCTCATGGCGGCTGCTTACTGGAAGAAGATGGAGAGTTAGTCTTTCACGTTCAGTGACAGAGATGTGTCATTCAAATCAAACCTCTGTGCTGAATTGATCAATTTATAATCCTTCATTATAAAATAAATCGGCTTAGAAACTCACGTTTGGTTTCCCAGTCACAGAGGAACTGTCCAAGTGTTCTTCCTAAGGTAGAATAATATTGCATACCAGTTATGTTTGAATTGTGTTATAAATGTTAGTAATAAATGTTTTTGTTAAATACCTTCTTTTAACATTTTAGTTTATACCACAATAATATGATACTTGAATTAAATTGTATCCCTACCTATGTAAAGCACTATGAATGGCCTTTGTGATGGAAGGTTGCTATATAAATGCCTTGCTTATAACAATGCAGAAATACCAAGTAGCATAACTAATAATTCAGTATTCTTTTATTATTGCTGTTATTGCTATCGTCTTATTGCATTCATCTGTGAGATTTAAACTTGTTAATATAGTTAATACAGAGTAAATTAAGTTTAACGTAAGCATAGAGCAAGCATACTGTACTTCTTTCAATCAAATAATTATTATTTAAAATACTCATCATTACCACTGTTATCGTCATCCTCATCCGTATCCATGCAGGGTTTTACATTGCAACAAACACATGCGACATGAGCCTTAAAGTATCCACAACGCTCCAGCTGGTCCCCAACACTGCTGGCAGCAGCTGCAGCACAGAGCGACAGACTTACCCCTAGGTGGAACGTCTTGATCTTCCTTGCGTCCCCTCAGTCTCCCCATTCTTATATAGGGGCGATTCTGCAGAGCACACACATCCTCAATATGGGCATGCTCTCAATAGGCTCAGTTACATCTTCATATTCATTTCACATGGAGACGTGGGTGCATTTTGGGGTTGCTAACAATCGCGGAAAGGGAGGGTCTGATAGAGGCGTTGGCTGTGGATGCCCACGGATGATGTTCACTTTGGGGGATTTGTGTTGAAGTGTAAAAGAAAAGACATTATTCAGGTCTATTATTAGCTATAACACAACTCAAGTCTCAACGATCAATACTGTGCACTTTAAGTGTGGCTAAATAATTGGTTCTCACACAAATTATGCATATCCAGATATATAATGTCTATAAAATGTAATATTAAATTAAACATAAATATAAGATTTCAAACCTCTTTAATATTTATTTCAAATAATCTCTGGATACTGTAAAGT
This sequence comes from Gadus macrocephalus, assembly GCF_031168955.1. Lineage (NCBI taxonomy): Eukaryota > Metazoa > Chordata > Actinopteri > Gadiformes > Gadidae > Gadus > Gadus macrocephalus. Next base: position 19,867,777 of record NC_082382.1, read on the forward strand.
AACTGAATTAGTGGAAATCCAAATGTACAGTCTATTAATAAATGTGGTCAGTGTTTATTAATGGGATTGCAGCATTGCGACCATAACCGGCGATGTCCTTTGGGGTTGCTTAAGGGATGGAAGCGGCTTATCCACTATATGGCTTCATGCCTGAGTATGACACAATGACCGACCCACTGCTATGGTGTTTTGTGACATATATCTATGCATAAAAGATTGGTAATTACCATAATTAATGTTAACGTTGAACTGAAAAAATATAATTTAATACAATGGAGTTCGATTTTGAATAAAAGATCTAAGGGTTCAAGCAATAGTATCATACAGACATTGAACATATACATACAAATACACAAATATATAAATACCTATAAAATACACTTGCTGGTGTAAAATCAAAAAAATTGTATGACGATTTAGGATGAACAAAAAATTAAGCTAAAAATAAATAAATAGAAATGTCCCTGTTGGGTTTCAGGTAGAACCTTGTGTGTGTGTGTGTGTGTGTGTGTGTGTGTGTGTGTGTGTGTGTGTGTGTGTGTGTGTGTGTGTGTGTGTGTGTGTGTGTGTGTGTGTGTGTGTGTGTGTGTGTGTGTGTGTGTGTGTGATTGATCACATGTCGTTCATACATGAAAGAAAGTGTTACAGTTCTGTTTGACCCAAGAGCAGAACACAGAGACAGGACTGGAGTTGGAGTATGAAGGGTTTATTTGGAGCAGACCAGGGGTGAGGCAGGGGGTATGTAGGAGAGTGGGGAGCTTCCAGGCTGGAGGTGTTGATCCACAGAACAAAAGGCAAACGGAAACAAATAATAGATACGAGATTGCAACAGGAGTAGTAAGTGTTACTGTAATACTGGCGCCAGCTACGAATATCTACCACTGAAGTTCAGAGTCCGATCTGGGGACGACTGCAGGGAAACCAGGTGTGTTTGAAGGGGAGTTGATGAGCTGATGCAGGCCAGGCTTGAATAGTTGAGGCGTGCCCGGCACAGCACAGAGACAGACACAGGGGGAGAACACACAGCACAGAGACAGACACAGGGGGAGAACACACAGCACAACAGCTGTGGCTGTGACAGGAAGGTCCTTGTGTTCTGGGAGCTTGGTGATTGAGCAATGGTTTGATGTTTGACGGAAGGACCCCTCCTGGGTCTTGATTACATATCTTAATTCCGAGCTCATACAAAACATTGAGTTTGGTATTTTTTTCGTTTTGTTTCCATTTAGTTTGCTCTTGTGTTCTGTCTGTATGGATGTAGCCTAGGTGGGTTCATTTAACATAGCCTGCTCTATTTGTTTACGTGTTATCCTTTCATTGATGAGGTGTGAGGGTAACTTAAGATAAGCCAAGTTGACACCCGTAGACCATTACTAACTTTAACTTTGATAGACCACCGAATCCCCCAAAGTGGCAGTGAGTCATACATTGCCCCACTTTATGGCTCCAAGTGAACCCCTCCGCAGCAGTGAAAATCATAAAAGCACTGCGGCTTCTGCCTTTCCAGGTGAAGACGATCCTCGTAAAACACTTCCAACAATGTCACTGTCTGCCTCCATGGAATACGCCATCCCCGAAACAAAACCAACAGCATGAAAGACGGACTAATTGGACAAACAGCGTCAATCAAACAGTACAATGAATACCTCTTGAGTGGTTTTCATATAGGCTGATAGGCTGTAGGCGCAAGATAGGCTGTAGGCGATGCTCTCTTTCCCCCCCGGCCATACCAGCTAATGTGACACAACACAACACAGACAGGGGTGTGAACAGAAATAAAACAGATGGGCTTTAGCCCGTCCGAAAATAGCCTTAGATCTTTCTTATTGATAGTTTCTGCAGCATGTTGGCAAAAACGTGTAGCCCTAACGTGGAACAACAGAGCCAGGTTAGTATAATGATGAAGTACATTTATGAATCCTAATTTTCATCCTCTGGTTTCCGCACTGACTTAGAGAGTGGCACATGTTCAACACGTGGTTTATTCAGAGACAAGGGGTAAACGGAAATGCACTCTACAGGTGTTGGATTCTGGCGAATCCAGTAAAAATGCAGTCTATACTGTTATGGACGAAATGGTTAATAAACCACGCCCACATGGTCTGATTTACCAAGGTAACTCTTCAGTAAAGAATAGTCTGACTTGTCTCAAACCCTTATAGCAGGGATGGGCAACTTTCATGATAAAGAGGGCCACATTTTTCAACATAACCATCAGAGGGCAACATGACTGCACACTTCAACTAATTGTGAGCTGAGAGAAGCTACACAATTTTGAATTTGGTAGATATGATTTCCTGTATTCTGGTGCATTTTGGGGATGGCCACTACCTAAAAAATCTTCCAGAATCATAACCTATGTAGGGTATGTTAATTGAACCAACATACATTCATTTCATGTTTTCCATGCTCAAACAGCCACATGAATGGTCAGTATTTTTATCAGTGAAAAGGGCTCACATACATCATCATTCAATGATGTCACAAAACTGAAAAACTGTGGCCCAACATTATGTGCAACAACTCAATGAACTCAAACCTAACAAGCATGATATTCATTGCAGTTGTAGTAGTTGTAGTGGCGACTTAAGTGGATATCTTTAATAACTGATATCATTTCTAAGCATACTAGACGCATGGGTTTGCCTTTGAATTCTATGAATTCTTCTCATCTTTCTTGACCGAGTTTTCTGTAACTCAATAAATTCTTCTTCTTTTTTTTAATTATGTGTGGGCCTGACTGAGTGAGGATGCGGGCCGTATGCGGCCCGCGGGCCGCCAGTTGCCCATCCCTGCCTTATAGTTATAACTGTGCCGGGTGTAGAAGTAGAAGCTATTCAGTATCGGTGTAAACACTACAAATATGTGGTCCAATGAGGCACTGATGTTAGCTTTAATATATTGTGTGGCCTAAATAATGCATAGGAGAAATGAATTACATCAGCATCCATTCATGAGACCAACAAACGTCTCAGTAACGAACCGATGCATATAAAAAACGGAATCTGTTACAACAGACCCTGATGCATGGTGTTTCAAAGCTGCCATTGTGTGGCTGTACAATTAATCCAGGACTTATTATATAGGCTACAGCGAAAGCCACATTTAAGAATTAAGGTAATTAAGGTAATTACAGTTTATACAACACTACACCAAGATTTATTTTATAGATGCAGGCCTAAATGTGTGTCTCTTTTTTAAATAACTGAATGGCTTGAAATGGGTAAAGCTATTCAGATGAGATTGCCACCTTTACATTAATCTAGACAGTACATGAGTTGTTGGACTACTGTTCACAGAAGCCTCCACACCTCATTAACAGCGATAGGAAACAAACGGTTCAAGTCTTCAAAGGCAAACAGGAGCGCCCTCCAGTGTCCACACGCATTAAATGTCGCTTGTAACTTGATTACCATGGAGTATTCTTATGATATATTACACTTGGGACATCAAACAAAATGGTAGGCCTACCTCAAGCTCTCAGGCCTGTTGAGACTGCAATTGCGATTAAGGGCTATTCATATTTGGTGTTTCACTGACACCTGGTGGTTCGAACACTGACCTGCATTATATACACAATTGAATGCAGTAGGGCCGAGCTCTCTGAGTTATAGTGTAATATACTTTGATATAGGTGTAACAAAAGAAATAAAAACTCTAATTCACAGACCCAATACCGTAAAAAGTAAAAATAAATCTATAATGTGTCACGAATCATGATAGTCAAGTATTCAAATGTATAAACCAATGAACAAAATATGAAAATTGAAATTAAAGTTAAAATTTTCTAAAAAGAAGTGTCAATAATAATAGTAGGCTATAGTAATAGCATAAATGCACAATTTAAAGGGGGCCAGTGACTATACTAATCTATAGTACATAAAAAGTGTGTGTAAAGTGGCCCAATCATCAAGTATGTATGCTAACTCGGAATGTTTTGCAGCCAACAGACCAAAAACAAAAACTGTAATATACTCTGATGTACAGCATATGATAGAATCCAACCACTTTCCATATTATAGGCACTATGTATTCCTGGGACCAGGGAGCACAATTCAGGAAGGTGGAATGAATAAATACGCACGTTTTGCCAAGGCCGAAGTTTGACTAAAAGAGCACCCCTTACCCCTTATGTTTTTTTTCATGACGACCAATAAAAAACAACAGTGTTACCCCTTATGTTTTTTTTCATGACGACCAAAGAAAAACAAGCGTTACCCCCTATGTTTTTTTTCATGACGACCAAAGAAAAACAACAGTGTTACCCCCTATGTTTTATTTGATAAATATCGACAGTGTTACCCCTTATGTTTTTTTCCCATGATGACTGATGAAAAACAACAGTGATCCCCCTTATATTCTATTTGAGAAGGACATATTTTTTTTTTTATATGTTTTTTTTCATTACGACCAATAAAATACGACAGTGTTACCCCTTATATTTTATTTGACAAAGACAACAGTGTTACCCCTTATGTTTTTTTTCATGACGACCAATAAAAAACAACAGTATTACCCCTTATGTTTTTATTCATGACGACCAATAAAAAAACAACAGTGTTACCCCTTATGTTTTTATTCATGACGACCAATAAAAAACGTCAGTGTTACCCCCTATGTTTCATTTGATAAAAACGACAGTGTTACCCCTTATGTTTTTTTTCATGACGACCAAAGAAAAACAACAGTGTCACCCCCTATGTTTTATTTGATAAATATCGACAGTGTTACCCCTTATGTTTATTTCATGACGGCCGATAAAAACCGACAGAATTACCCCTCATGTTTTTTCCATGTTGACCAATAAATAACGACAGTGGTACCCCAGTCGACGTTAAAAAACACCCCTTATATTTTATTTGACAAAGACAACAGTGTTACCCCTTATGGGATAACTGGGATGGGATATCATGGGAAAAAAACATAAGGGGTACCCCTTATGTTTTTTTCCCATGTGATGACTGATGAAAAACAACAGTGATACCCCTTATATTTTATTTGAGAAGGACAATTTTCTTCTTTTTTTTTAATGTTTTTTTCATTACGACCAATAAAATACGACAGTGTTACCCCTTATATTTTATTTGACAAAGACAACAGTGTTACCCCTTATGTTTTTTTTCATGACGACCAATAAAAAACAACAGTATTACCCCTTATGTTTTTATTCATGACGACCAATAAAAAAACAAGTGTTACCCGTTATGTTTTTTTTCATGACGACCAATAAAAAACGTTGGTGTTACCCCCTATGTTTTAATTGATAAATATCGACTGTGTTACCCCTTATGTTTTTTTTCATGACGACCAAAGAAAAACAACAGTGTTACCCCCTATGTTTTTTTTCATGACGACCAATAAAAAACAAGCGTGTTACCCCTTATGTTTTTTTTCATGATGACCAATAAAAAAAAACAGTGTTACCCCTTATGTTTTTTTTTCATGACGACCAATAAAAAACGACAGTGTTTACCCCTTGTGTTTTTTTTTTCATGACGACCAATAAAAAACAACAGTGTTACCCCTTATGTTTTTTTTTTCATGACGACCAATAAAAAACAACAGTGTTACCCCTTATGTTTTTTTTCATGACGACCAATAAAAAACGACAGTGTTACCCCTTATGTTTTTTTTCATGACGACCAATAAAAAACGACAGTGTTACCCCTTGTGTTTTTTTTTTCATGACGACCAATAAAAAACAACAGTGTTACCCCTTGTGGTTTTTTTCATGACGACCAATAAAAAACAACAGTGTTACCCCTTATGTTTTTTTTCATGATGACCAATAAAAAACAACAGTATTACCCCTTATGTTTTTATTCATTACGACCAATAAAAAAACAACAGTGTTACCCCTTTTGTTTCATTTGATAAAAACGACAGTGTTACCCCTTATGTTTTTTTTCATGACGACCAAAGAAAAACAACAGTGTCACCCCCTATGTTTTATTTGATAAATATCGACAGTGTTACCCCTTATGTTTATTTCATGACGGCCGATAAAAACCGACAGAATTACCCCTCATGTTTTTTCCATGTTGACCAATAAATAACGACAGTGGTACCCCAGTCGACGTTTTTGCGGGGATCCGAACCTGAGCTGTATAGAGTGTTAACCTCCGAACTTATCAATGCACCATCAAGACACCGGATAAAGTCATCACAAAGGTTATACTTGACTTTATAATTCGCATGAAATAGAGATATGAGTCTACCAACAGTATACATCAACCGGACTTGAACCCCGGTCTCCAGGAGGAAAGCTCACAGCACTCTCCACTTCCCACTGAGATTTGTAAATTAAATATGTCTGAGGTTATATATGGCAATAGACATGATAGCATTACGTTTAAAATTAAAGATATTGTGTTTTCCACAGAAATTGAGCCACGGACTCCAGTGGGTTAGGCAGAGTGCACTCCACTGCACCACTGAGGCGATGACAATACACAATAATCAATCATCAATAAAGAGGATATAAATGACATTAAAATGTATCTGTGTATTTCTATTATTGCCCTTATTGTTTTTTTCATGACGACCAATAAAAAACAACAGTGTTACCCCTTATATTTTATTTGACAAAGACAACAGTGTTACCCTTTATGTTTTTTTTCATGACGACCAATAAAAAACGTCGGTGTTACCCCCTATGTTTTAATTGATAAATATCGACTGTGTTACCCCTTATGTTTTTTTTCATGACGACCAAAGAAAAACAACAGTGTTACCCCCTATGTTTTTTTTCATGACGACCAATAAAAAACAAGCGTGTTACCCCTTATGTTTTTTTTCATGACGACCAATAAAAAACGACAGTGTTTACCCCTTGTGTTTTTTTTTTCATGACGACCAATAAAAAACAACAGTGTTACCCCTTATGGTTTTTTTTTCATGACGACCAATAAAAAACAACAGTGTTACCCCTTATGTTTTTTTTCATGACGACCAATAAAAAACGACAGTGTTACCCCTTATGTTTTTTTTCATGACGACCAATAAAAAACGACAGTGTTACCCCTTGTGTTTTTTTTTTCATGACGACCAATAAAAAACAACAGTGTTACCCCTTGTGGTTTTTTTCATGACGACCAATAAAAAACAACAGTGTTACCCCTTATGTTTTTTTTCATGATGACCAATAAAAAACAACAGTATTACCCCTTATGTTTTTATTCATTACGACCAATAAAAAAACAACAGTGTTACCCCTTTTGTTTCATTTGATAAAAACGACAGTGTTACCCCTTATGTTTTTTTTCATGACGACCAAAGAAAAACAACAGTGTCACCCCCTATGTTTTATTTGATAAATATCGACAGTGTTACCCCTTATGTTTATTTCATGACGGCCGATAAAAACCGACAGAATTACCCCTCATGTTTTTTCCATGTTGACCAATAAATAACGACAGTGGTACCCCAGTCGACGTTTTTGCGGGGATCCGAACCTGAGCTGTATAGAGTGTTAACCTCCGAACTTATCAATGCACCATCAAGACACCGGATAAAGTCATCACAAAGGTTATACTTGACTTTATAATTCGCATGAAATAGAGATATGAGTCTACCAACAGTATACATCAACCGGACTTGAACCCCGGTCTCCAGGAGGAAAGCTCACAGCACTCTCCACTTCCCACTGAGATTTGTAAATTAAATATGTCTGAGGTTATATATGGCAATAGACATGATAGCATTACGTTTAAAATTAAAGATATTGTGTTTTCCACAGAAATTGAGCCACGGACTCCAGTGGGTTAGGCAGAGTGCACTCCACTGCACCACTGAGGCGATGACAATACACAATAATCAATCATCAATAAAGAGGATATAAATGACATTAAAATGTATCTGTGTATTTCTATTATTGCCCTTATTGTTTTTTTCATGACGACCAATAAAAAACAACAGTGTTACCCCTTATATTTTATTTGACAAAGACAACAGTGTTACCCTTTATGTTTTTTTTCATGACGACCAATAAAAAACGTCGGTGTTACCCCCTATGTTTTAATTGATAAATATCGACTGTGTTACCCCTTATGTTTTTTTTCATGACGACCAAAGAAAAACAACAGTGTTACCCCCTATGTTTTTTTTCATGACGACCAATAAAAAACAAGCGTGTTACCCCTTATGTTTTTTTTCATGATGACCAATAAAAAAAAACAGTGTTACCCCTTATGTTTTTTTTTCATGACGACCAATAAAAAACAACAGTGTCACCCCCTATGTTTTATTTGATAAATATCGACAGTGTTACCCCTTATGTTTATTTCATGACGGCCGATAAAAACCGACAGAATTACCCCTCATGTTTTTTCCATGTTGACCAATAAATAACGACAGTGGTACCCCAGTCGACGTTTTTGCGGGGATCCGAACCTGAGCTGTATAGAGTGTTAACCTCCGAACTTATCAATGCACCATCAAGACACCGGATAAAGTCATCACAAAGGTTATACTTGACTTTATAATTCGCATGAAATAGAGATATGAGTCTACCAACAGTATACATCAACCGGACTTGAACCCCGGTCTCCAGGAGGAAAGCTCACAGCACTCTCCACTTCCCACTGAGATTTGTAAATTAAATATGTCTGAGGTTATATATGGCAATAGACATGATAGCATTACGTTTAAAATTAAAGATATTGTGTTTTCCACAGAAATTGAGCCACGGACTCCAGTGGGTTAGGCAGAGTGCACTCCACTGCACCACTGAGGCGATGACAATACACAATAATCAATCATCAATAAAGAGGATATAAATGACATTAAAATGTATCTGTGTATTTCTATTATTGCCCTTATTGTTTTTTTCATGACGACCAATAAAAAACAACAGTGTTACCCCTTATATTTTATTTGACAAAGACAACAGTGTTACCCTTTATGTTTTTTTTCATGACGACCAATAAAAAACGTCGGTGTTACCCCCTATGTTTTAATTGATAAATATCGACTGTGTTACCCCTTATGTTTTTTTTCATGACGACCAAAGAAAAACAACAGTGTTACCCCCTATGTTTTTTTTCATGACGACCAATAAAAAACAAGCGTGTTACCCCTTATGTTTTTTTTCATGACGACCAATAAAAAACGACAGTGTTTACCCCTTGTGTTTTTTTTTTCATGACGACCAATAAAAAACAACAGTGTTACCCCTTATGGTTTTTTTTTCATGACGACCAATAAAAAACAACAGTGTTACCCCTTATGTTTTTTTTCATGACGACCAATAAAAAACGACAGTGTTACCCCTTATGTTTTTTTTCATGACGACCAATAAAAAACGACAGTGTTACCCCTTGTGTTTTTTTTTTCATGACGACCAATAAAAAACAACAGTGTTACCCCTTGTGGTTTTTTTCATGACGACCAATAAAAAACAACAGTGTTACCCCTTATGTTTTTTTTCATGATGACCAATAAAAAACAACAGTATTACCCCTTATGTTTTTATTCATTACGACCAATAAAAAAACAACAGTGTTACCCCTTTTGTTTCATTTGATAAAAACGACAGTGTTACCCCTTATGTTTTTTTTCATGACGACCAAAGAAAAACAACAGTGTCACCCCCTATGTTTTATTTGATAAATATCGACAGTGTTACCCCTTATGTTTATTTCATGACGGCCGATAAAAACCGACAGAATTACCCCTCATGTTTTTTCCATGTTGACCAATAAATAACGACAGTGGTACCCCAGTCGACGTTTTTGCGGGGATCCGAACCTGAGCTGTATAGAGTGTTAACCTCCGAACTTATCAATGCACCATCAAGACACCGGATAAAGTCATCACAAAGGTTATACTTGACTTTATAATTCGCATGAAATAGAGATATGAGTCTACCAACAGTATACATCAACCGGACTTGAACCCCGGTCTCCAGGAGGAAAGCTCACAGCACTCTCCACTTCCCACTGAGATTTGTAAATTAAATATGTCTGAGGTTATATATGGCAATAGACATGATAGCATTACGTTTAAAATTAAAGATATTGTGTTTTCCACAGAAATTGAGCCACGGACTCCAGTGGGTTAGGCAGAGTGCACTCCACTGCACCACTGAGGCGATGACAATACACAATAATCAATCATCAATAAAGAGGATATAAATGACATTAAAATGTATCTGTGTATTTCTATTATTGCCCTTATTGTTTTTTTCATGACGACCAATAAAAAACAACAGTGTTACCCCTTATATTTTATTTGACAAAGACAACAGTGTTACCCTTTATGTTTTTTTTCATGACGACCAATAAAAAACGTCGGTGTTACCCCCTATGTTTTAATTGATAAATATCGACTGTGTTACCCCTTATGTTTTTTTTCATGACGACCAAAGAAAAACAACAGTGTTACCCCCTATGTTTTTTTTCATGACGACCAATAAAAAACAAGCGTGTTACCCCTTATGTTTTTTTTCATGACGACCAATAAAAAACGACAGTGTTTACCCCTTGTGTTTTTTTTTTCATGACGACCAATAAAAAACAACAGTGTTACCCCTTATGGTTTTTTTTTCATGACGACCAATAAAAAACAACAGTGTTACCCCTTATGTTTTTTTTCATGACGACCAATAAAAAACGACAGTGTTACCCCTTATGTTTTTTTTCATGACGACCAATAAAAAACGACAGTGTTACCCCTTGTGTTTTTTTTTTCATGACGACCAATAAAAAACAACAGTGTTACCCCTTGTGGTTTTTTTCATGACGACCAATAAAAAACAACAGTGTTACCCCTTATGTTTTTTTTCATGATGACCAATAAAAAACAACAGTATTACCCCTTATGTTTTTATTCATTACGACCAATAAAAAAACAACAGTGTTACCCCTTTTGTTTCATTTGATAAAAACGACAGTGTTACCCCTTATGTTTTTTTTCATGACGACCAAAGAAAAACAACAGTGTCACCCCCTATGTTTTATTTGATAAATATCGACAGTGTTACCCCTTATGTTTATTTCATGACGGCCGATAAAAACCGACAGAATTACCCCTCATGTTTTTTCCATGTTGACCAATAAATAACGACAGTGGTACCCCAGTCGACGTTTTTGCGGGGATCCGAACCTGAGCTGTATAGAGTGTTAACCTCCGAACTTATCAATGCACCATCAAGACACCGGATAAAGTCAACACAAAGGTTATACTTGACTTTATAATTCGCATGAAATAGAGATATGAGTCTACCAACAGTATACATCAACCGGACTTGAACCCCGGTCTCCAGGAGGAAAGCTCACAGCACTCTCCACTTCCCACTGAGATTTGTAAATTAAATATGTCTGAGGTTATATATGGCAATAGACATGATAGCATTACGTTTAAAATTAAAGATATTGTGTTTTCCACAGAAATTGAGCCACGGACTCCAGTGGGTTAGGCAGAGTGCACTCCACTGCACCACTGAGGCGATGACAATACACAATAATCAATCATCAATAAAGAGGATATAAATGACATTAAAATGTATCTGTGTATTTCTATTATTGCCCTTATTGTTTTTTTCATGACGACCAATAAAAAACAACAGTGTTACCCCTTATATTTTATTTGACAAAGACAACAGTGTTACCCTTTATGTTTTTTTTCATGACGACCAATAAAAAACAACAGTGTTACCCCTTATGTTTTTTTTTCATGACGACCAATTATAAACAACAGTGTTACCCCTTATGTTTTTTTTCATGACGACCAATAAAAAACAACAGTGTTACCCCTTATGTTTTTTTTCATGACGACCGATAAAAAACGACAGTGTTACCCCTTATGGTTTTTTTCATGACGACCAAAGAAAAACAACAGTGTTACCCCCTATGTTTTATTTGATAAATATTGACAGTGTTACCCCTTATGTTTATTTCATGACGGCCGATAAATAACGACAGTTACCCCTCATGTTGTGGTGCGCCTGTCAACGTTTTTGCGTGGATCCGAACCTGAGCATAAATTTAAATGTTACATTTTTGAATTACAGAATTTTTAAAAAAAAATAATAACATCAATCCCCTCTTTATTTGGAAGTGCACTTCCTCCGTCTCTCCGCCTCGAGGTGTCTTGAAGCCGGCTTTTCTTCTCCACTGCTGCTCAGGTTCTTCGCATCCCGCTGATTGGTACAAGCTCCAATGCGCTCAATGGCGCCATCTAGGGGAAATGGGCAGCATACCCCATCTATCACCTCTACCCTGGGCCGCCAGGGGCGCTTTTCCATACGTGTACGTATGTATGTACAGTGTGTATATCTCTGCCTGTAGATATACGTTGTTTATATATACATATATATTTCTCGTTTTTTTTTTTTTTTTTATAGATGACAGACACAGGACTGTTGTGTCATGAACTTTATTTCATGCAGAAAAATAAAACTGCAATCACATCACAATTGTAATATTGAGTGTAAAATAAAATACCCCTTTTGAAGAGAGGGGTTGGATGCTTAATCCTCGTCACAATTCCACAAAGCTCAATATAACTTCACAGACTTACTAACGCTCTGAAACAACTTTAATAATAAAAATGTACACGTCCCTAATAGACTTAATCACTTTTTATTAAATATCTCTGTACAGAAAATAATAGAAGTACAATAAATAAATCTTGCATTTACTTTTCTATTCTCTGGCAAATCTGAGTTTTTAATAAAATCTTCACTTTCAAGGTAACATGGCTTAAACGTTTTAAAACTTTTAAGGTATAATGTACAGAACATGAACCTAAAATCCTTTCCTACATCATCAAAAAACGAGCCGACAGGAAGTACTCAGTCTGGACTACAGCTAGCAGGTTCTCGGTTGCAACATTAAAGTGCAGTAGTGACACACAGATAGTTGAATAGGTTAGGTAACGGGCCTCGGCCACTCCCTTAACTACACTCTATGTTAGACCCGGACGCCTGGAAGCATGGCTTAAAACTACCGACAACGTTTGCACAACACCACAGGAAGAACGGGGGACATCCACGTGCCGGCTTCGATATCTGCTTTGATTTGTACCGTCAATTTCCCTTCTTCTGGGATTGATCTCATCGTAGATCAATCCCAGTACAGTACATCTCATCGGTACAGTGTATTTTCATTTCACTGGAATCGGATGGTTTTGCCTAATGTTTATTATGATGTAGGTTTTGAAACATGAATAAACAAGCATTGGGAAATTATAAGAAAACATGCACATCTATTTTTGTCTTGCACACATCATTTTTGTACACATCAAGTCATGAATCACAAGCGAGGAACATGTGCCAGAGCTGGACCTATCGGTGGCACAGAGACTCAACAAAACACAACTCTTATTGCATTTTTTTTCTCTTCCTAATTTTGTTTCTCACAAATCCGTCCAAAGATGTCCCTTTTTTTACTTTTTGGAACATAGCGTCATGTTAATATTTGATCAGACAATCTTATCCAAAACGAGTGAAAGTTTTCCTTGATACATTTCATAGAGCTTTGCTCTAGCAGGCCTACGGGTACACTGAGGGCTTGGGGGGTTATGACAAACACCCTAGCCACCACGCTGTGTGTTAGAAATAGCCATGTTCATGTCTTATTGAAAAATATAAATAAATAAAAACGAGAGTAATTGATATAGTAAATCAGAACACCATCGCATCTTCGTCCTCTTGTTGTCATAAGTAGCAAGATGGCCGCCCCCCGTTAGTTGTTGTTCATAATCCACCAAGAAGCTGAAGAAGAGCACAGGAAGATATGAATGAGGCTTCTTAAGCCAAAGCAACTGTGATTGCAGGGAGCGGGGAAATACTATTTAGCAGTTAACTTTCTGATTGACCTCTTGAACTGGCCTATAACAGAAACGTAACCCGCCGGTTGACATTTATGGAAATAGAATGACTGAATCACCCTGACAAGGAATAAAAAGGTCAAGTAATTTGATAATTTTTTCTTCTCTCTGCAAAGCCCCTTTTTTCATTGGGTTCCAACCAAAATATGTTATCTACCTGGGAGAAGCATGGTGGACACCATCTCGGGCTGCTCCAGGGAGTCAATGATGCAGCGCTGGAAGGTCTTACTGATGGACGACTGCAGGTAGCTGAGTGGAGGAAGGAAGGCGGTCATTAATGCTTAATGAGCCATTAATGCTGAGCCAAAGCAAAGCAATGGACCTTATCTACCTCCAGCCGCCATCTTGGTTCTCAACACTAGGTAGGGTTGGGGGGAACCGAATGTGGAGAACCAAGATGGCTGCTGCAGATGAATGAGGCCCATAGATGAATCGAGGTCAAACACAGGTCAGAAGATGGAGAGGAAACGGGCTAAGTCATTACCTGATGATATGCCTCATAACTGGTGTGTGCAGGTGTCAGTACAGGAGAACGTTACAACCATGTTTTACAGAGTGTGCCTGATACTCTCCTAAGAGGCGTGTTTGTGGTGGCATCTCGTATCCCTTTGAGAGATTACAAATGGAGTGTGATTAATTGTATCATAAATAAGTCACTGAATACCTCATCCAAGAGAGACGGTCTTGCCAAAATTCATACATGATGAAGCAGGATCTGTCTGGTAGATTCTGGACCGACATGCTGAGAGAGAGAGAGAGAGAGAGAGAGAGAGAGAGAGAGAGAGGAGAGAGAGAGAGAGAGAGAGAGAGAGAGAGAGAGAGAGAGAGAGAGAGAGAGAGAGAGAGAGAGAGAGAGAGAGAGAGAGAGAGAGAGAGAGAGAGAGAGAGAGAGAGAGAGAGAGAGAGAGAGAGAGAGAGAGAGAGAGAGAGAGAGAGAGAGAGAGAGAGAGAGAGAGAGAGAGAGAGAGAGAGAGAGAGAGAGAGAGAGAGAGAGAGAGAGAGAGAGAGAGAGAGAGAGAGAGAGAGAAAAAAAAACCTGTAAAAACTTGTTTTTACATTTCTCAATATGTGATGAGACACACACACACACACACAAAGATCAGAGAGAGAGAGACTGTCAGCTGGCAGAAGAAGGACTGGCAAACAAACTGGTCTATGCCTGCTGGGAAGAAGGATGGATTAAGAGTGTCTGATAGCTGAGTCCTTGAGTAAACACTCAGCTTGGGGGTGGAGCGGAGAGGAAGAGGAGAACATACTGCAGGTTGTCAGGCTGGGCGCTGGTGGCGTCCGTGTAGATCTTCAGGGTCTGCTGGAACTCCTCCACGTCCCTCTCCTTCACAGACATCTGCCTCTGGACCAGGAGAATGTTCTAGCCGGGAGACGAAGATGACACATGAAGGTCTTGAACGGTCTATGTTTACACAGTTTTTTTATTTGACATTTGAATACAAAAAAACTAATACATTTTTTGCGAAGTTCAATTCTAAGTCTGAACTTTAAAATAAAAACAACAGCATTGGGATCGTTGTTTTATTGAGTGGAATTTAATCGGCTGGTAAGGTTGCTTACCGACTTGTAGGTGCCGGCTAATGTGTCCTCTTTGAGAGGCTCCAGGTGGGACTCTGTAGACGGAGGAAGACATGTTTCAGTCAGCCACAGACATACACAGCAAGCCGCAGGTTGACAGCACATCAGCCTCCAGGCTACGAGCCGTCACAAAGCATTTATTCTGCTGACAAACTCAGGGGGGAGGGATTCAACGCACTCCACCGCTGCACAGAACAGAGGTGGAACTAAGGACTGAGTCTGAGGTTGAAATGGGTTTGCTGGGTTGGAATCACAACTAGATTAAAGTGAAATCCAATCCAGGCTGAAAAACTAAACAAAAAACCACTGGGAAAGGTATGACTTTGTGTAAGGTTATGAAACTGGAACAAATTTTTGGGTATGTTTTTTTTCTTCTTCTCACTCCTTTTCGAATGGGTTAAGAAAGTGTTCGACAGTTTCTGTTAATTTGTTTTTCATTATTTTTTATATTAATTTATTGTAACTGTCCACTTGTTTCATCATTTTATTCTATTGGTTCTAATTGCTTATTCTTTCTTTTTCTTTACTTTTAATAGAAATATTTTCAATCCAATTCTTTTTTTTTTTTTTTGATATTGTAGAATCTGCAGCATTGTAGACACGTAGGGCTGGAATTTGCAAATGAATACCTGTGCATTACCATCATACTAGTTAACAGTCCTACTTTCAGTTCGCACTAACCTCACACTCCAGTTTGTCTATGAGGTCCTCCAGCTGGTTGATCTGGGAGCTCCAGTGGTTGTCAGGCTCCACGCTGACCCCTGAAACACATGCCCCTGAAGTTAGTGTCTGTTCGAGCTTCAGCAGCCTTGGAGGCGGCAGGAGGACTAACCCACAGGGGGATGCTGAAGTGGAGCGATGGAAATTAGACGAAATCAGTTGTGTAAAATCCCAGAGTTTTGAAAGGTTTTGGTTTTAGAATATATATCTGCAAGAAGGCCTGTATTATCCACAAACCAATTACCGCTAGGGGGCTCTTAACCTCAATATCCATACCGTTAAAACAAAAATCAGCCAATAACAGTAAAGCATGGACCTGAATCCGATAACTGCATTTTTGGATTACTTTTTCAAGTAACTTTTTTAGATTACTTGATACTAGATTACATTAGAACAGATACATTTGGACGGATTTCAATAAAAAAAGATTTTCTTTACAAAGATTGCTTGCTGGATTACACAAGTGAAACCAGAATAAGGCTGCCGTACCTGTAGTGAGCATGCCGGAGTAGGGGTCCGTGGGGGACAGACACATGTTCTTCTGCAGGCGGCGGCCCGGCCTCTTCACGGCGCGCTGCAGGGGCAGCGCCTGGGGCTTGGCGGGGGAGGTCCGCACGGGGCAGCTCTCCTCGTCCACCGCCCCCCACCGCGCAGTCCAGGGAGGACTGCAGTGACTGCAGCTGGGTGGAGGTCTCCCGCAGGAGGAACCGCGTCACGAACTGACCCACCACCGAGGAGCCCTGGTTACTCCTGAGGGGGGAGGAGGGGGGGGGGAAGAGGAGGTGGAGGAGGAGGAAGAGGAAGAGGAGGAGGAGGTGGTGGAGGAGGAGGAAGAGGAGGAGGAGGTGGTGGAGGAGGAGGAGGTGGTGGAGGAGGAAGAGGGGGGGAAGAAGAGAGGAAGGGGGGGAGGAGGAGGAAGAGGAGGTGGAGGAGGAGGAAGAGGGGGGGGGGGAGGTGGTGGAGGAGGAAGAGGGGGGGAGGTGGTGGAGGAGGAAGAGGGGGGGAGAAGAGAGGAAGGGGGGAGGAGGTGGAAGAGGAGGTGAGGAGGAGGTGGAAGAGGAGGAGGAGG
This sequence comes from Gadus macrocephalus, assembly GCF_031168955.1. NCBI lineage: Eukaryota > Metazoa > Chordata > Actinopteri > Gadiformes > Gadidae > Gadus > Gadus macrocephalus. The sequence continues at coordinate 19,884,983 of NC_082382.1, forward strand.
AGGAAGAGGGGAGGAAGTGGTGAGGAGGAAGAGGGGGGGAAGAAGAGAGGAAGGGGGGGAGGAGGAGGAAGAGGAGGTGGAGGAGGAAGAGGAGGAGGAGGGGAGGTAGAGGAGGAGGAAGGGGGGGAGTGGAGAAGAAGGAAGGGGGGAGGAGGAAGAGGGGGAGAGGATGAGGAGAAGAGGGGGGGGGAAGAGAGGAAGGGTTTGGAGGAGGAAGAGGAGTTCAGTTGGTTCACTTTTTATCTATTAACAAATATCTCAACCCACCGTTGAATCGGTGATTCAGTTTTGCTTTTGTCACGACTGCGGTGTCACCAGGGTTTTTGGCAGGTGGCAGCTGGGGCACGCGAACACCAGCGAGTGTGGACCAGTTTCCACCTCACTCAACAAGACAAGTGTACGTGTGTGCATGTGTGCGTGCGTGCGTCATCTTTTCATCTGGGTACATTTTGCCATGGTAATTAAAGCATTATCCTTTCAATGTATCACTAATGTGGTTATATTCTTAGCGGCGGAAGTGGACAAGGACATTTGTCGTCACAGCAAGTTTTCCATGGGTGGTCCCAACATAATGAAGTCACTATTTAACAGAGAGGCTACAAACACATCAAGTCACAGTTGGGAGGAGGAGTGGACGCCAGGAGAGCAGTAAAAGCAATAAGGGCTTTCACTGCGTATTGTGCCTCAGCACAATACGCAATATTGCAATCAAAGAAGATGAAATGAAGGAACAAGGGGGGGAGACGTTATGTGAGGAGGCTGGGATGAGAGTGAAACGGCGTTTATAGCCAGTGAAGTAGAGTCGTGATGTTATCAGCGCAGACAATAACACACTTTGTCGAAATATTTTTTAGCAGATTTTTTAACGTTATTTTCAACAAACAACTGTGCATCAATATCAAATGCAGTCAGCAAGTGCAATAAAGTCCAGCTGTTTCACTGACTTACTACTTTCAAGGATTACTTTTATCTGTTACATTTCTGTGTCGCCTTTTCAGATTAATTTCTTAATTACACTTCCGGATTAATCCTCTGGATTACATTTTTGGGTTAGACCGCTGAGCCACATTTTCGGAGGTCATTTCCAAATTGCATCCACGGATTAGGTTTGGGGATCACATTTACAGATCTATATGTTCCCTTTCTAATGTGTAGTCGGTGTGCCCTCATGTGTGTAAAAGCAGAACACCAACCTTACCGGGTGAAATATGCACAGCAGAACAGAAATCCACCAACACGATGACAACGAGGGACCACAAGAGTTTGACGTATTCGACGTGTTCTCCTCAGGTGTGCTGCACTGTGTTATTTCCCACGGCACACACTCCAGATGACATGAGGGCACCTGGGGCCCTTTCTGCCTCCCTCTCTCTCTCTCTCTCTCTCTCTCTCTCTCCCCATCTCCCTCCGTCAGCTCTCTCTCTCCATCACGGTCGCCCCCTTTCTCTCTCACCTTTCCATCGCTGTCTCTCTCTCCCCTCCCTCCTTCCCGACCACCTTCCTCTCCTTCTCCCTGCGCTGTCGTCCCCTTTCTCTCTCTCCCAGTGTATCTCTGTCCCTCTATCTCTCTCCTCTCTCGATTTCACAGTCCCCTGCCTCACTCTCTCTGCACCTCCCCGCTGCTGTTCTCAGACGTTCAGACGCTTCCTGACGTCAGCCGGTCTCTAATCTGTTTCAGATCGGAGCGTCACAGAAGCAGGCCGACTCACCCTCTCCCCTCTCTCTCCCCCCTCTCTCTCCCTCCGCACACAGCCTCTTTCTGTTGGAGAACGCAATGTATTCTCGTGTTCCGTGTCCTGTTTAATGGGTGTAGTTCAGGGCATTTGTGTGCGTTGCACACGTTGGGGTCTGCATGGGTGGAGACGAGATGGAGGGCGGTAAGGATGTAGGTTGTATGTAATGAGGCAGTTAGTAAGCTAGTCATGGAGGAAGCTAAGGCCGCAGGGAGGTAGAGAGGCAGATAGAGAGGAAGGAGGGAAAGGTGGTAGGTTGGGAGGGCAGGAGGCAGACGGACTGACCGACAGGCAGACCAACAGGCAGACACAAATACACAAACACACGCACACACCAGATAGATAGACATTAGTCGATTAAGTGGCTGATGATTAGGTACTCTTGTGGAGGAGAGAGCAGGTGGTGTACACAGCATCCCAGCATGATGAGAAATGCATGGTGAGTAGGGGAGAGAAGGAGAGGAGAGGAGAGGAGAGGAGAGGAGAGGACAGGACAGGACAGGACAGGACAGGACAGGACAGGACAGGAGAGGAGAGGAGAGGAGAGGAGAGGAGAGGAGAAGAGAAGACAGACAGAGATAAAGAGAGGCAAG
>NC_082382.1:19887408-19902408 GCF_031168955.1 Gadus macrocephalus
GAGAGAGCGCTTGGGTCATTCATTAAAAACACAGCTTGGCAGTAGGAGGCAGGGTGACCACAGGACAGTATAGGGAGGTGAGCTATATCACAGATTTGTTCATTTGTTGGGTCTCGATTTTGTCCTGGTTCAAAGGTTTGAAGAGATGCAACCTTGTTAGGATTTTATAACTTTAGCCTTAAACACACACGCACACACACACACTATTGATGACTGCAGCGTGGGCTCCGTCATGATGAAGGAGATTACAGTGAGAGCTGCTGCTGGTTTGCGGCAGCAGAAGACAGGAGACGTCTAACATCTCCACAGCCCCAGACGAGTCTAGAAGAGGAGCGCTGAGCTACCGTAAATACCCGTCTGCACACCTGCCTCCCATCACTGTCTGTGAGAGGAGAGAGGGTGGGCGACGGGGGACTACTTAAGCGGGTGAGAGAGTTGACTGAGCGAGTGAGTGAGTGAGTTTCTGAGTGAGTCGGTGAGTGAGTGAGCGAGCGAGTGTTTATGGTGGGGCGTCTCGTCGTCGTGTTCATGCGGTCAACCCCCACCACCCTGACGCGTGTGCTACCAGCCCGCCGCCTATGTGATGTGTTGCTGCTCCACCCTCTCCCTCCCCCCCTGGCCCCATCACACCACTCTCGCTCTGTCTCCCCGTCTACAATACCTCCCTTCTCTCCTACATCCACTCTCACCTCCCCTATCTCTCTCTCTCTCTCTCTCTTCACCTCCCCTATCTCTCTCTCTCTCTCCCCATAATCTCCCCATCTCTCTCACCTCCCCTATCTATCTCTCTCTCTCTCTCTCCCCCATCTCTCTCTCCCCCATCTCTCTCTCTCTCTCTCTCTCTCTCTCTCTCTCTCTCTCTCTCTCTCTCTCTCTCTCTCTCTCTCTCTCTCTCTCTCTCCCCCATCTCTCTCTCTCTCTCTCTCTCTCTCTCTCTCTCTCTCTCCTCTCTCTCTCTCTCTCTCTGTCTCTGTCTCTGTCTCTCTCTCTCTCTCTCTCTCTCTCTCTCTCTCTCTGTCTCTGTCTCTCTCTCTCTCTCTCTCTCTCTCTCTCTCTCTCTCTCTCTCTCTCCTCGTGCAACTCCTCTCCACCTCTCTCTCTCTCCTTCCCCCCCCCCCCCCCCTGACTCTCTCTCTACTCTTCCCTCCACTCTCCTCCACATAGCTCTCTCCCTCCCCTCTCTCCCCCTCGGTCTCCCCCTCGCCTCCCCACAGGCGAGGCAGGGGGAAGCCCAAGAACAGAGTGTGGCGGCGGAGAAGCTGAGCCGCTTCCAAAGGTCATCGGCTGTCGCCTGCAACCGGGAACACGGCGCTCCAGACACACACACACACACACACACACACACACACACACACACACACACACACACACACACACACACACACACACACACACACACACACACACACACACACACACACACACACACACACACAGGTGTTTTTCATGAAGGTCGGCGCAGAGCGGCCTGTTCCTGATGTTACCAGTCATCCTTGACCATCCGTTGGAGAGACTGGCCCTGAACGCTTTGTGAAAACACAGTCGACCGCGCCTGATGACGTACCTACAGTACCTACCACAGTCCGTGCAACACGCGTAAAATAATGACTCACGCCTTTACGATCAAAACGCTCCCTAAGCATAGGGTCGTTCTGATAGTTGTGCTGGCGTTGTTTCGCGCGGGTCAGTAGAATGGCGGTGCGTCGGTGAGCCAGCGTCAACAGGAAGGTCTGTGGGCGTGACGGCATGGGTCTAGTCAGTAGGTCCACAGGAAGCTGACCTTTACAGGTACTGCTCAACCCCCACGCTGCAGCTACGACCCGCTGCCTAGAGGGGCCACCGTGTCATAGTGCGGGGCTTCCCATTCGCACGACCGTTTGAACCGTAGCAGCCGTTATCAGTGGATCCAGTGTGCACCCTGTGGTTAATGTATGTTCCATATGCTGTATGCTTTCATGTGTTCATAAGCTGGAAATGTGGGTCATCGACATGCTTGGATGAAACCCAGACAAGAGCACATGTACGACTTACACTTTATCATGTAAAATACAAACTCCATGTGATCTACTCCATCCTTTTTTTAATATGAGATTTTTGTAGTTCTTTGCATGTTCCTATTGAACATTTTGTCCTGTTGTAACATTATCACTATTTACCGTCTTTTACTCCTGCTGTGACAGACAAATTGATTGTTATTATTATTTAAGGTTTATTTGTAGGGACGGATACAGAAACATAAGACAGCGTGAGACAGTTATCTCATGTTCGTATCATAGTGTTTCTAGCCAAAGCCAATTTACGACCCTTATTTTACCATTTGCATATTTCTTAGCATCGGGCCTCGCATCCTGCTGCTTATACCTTATTTTTTTACGCGTTTAAGATATTAAGTGATTTCTTGCCGATGACCCATGGCTGCCTTTGTGAATGTCGGCACACATCGAATAATCGATTATTCGTTCATACCACCCACTGATTATTCGACCATGGAAAATGTGAGTTATTCCGATCCCCACTGCTTGATCTATCCCAACATAATAAGATCAATGGCTGTGAGTACCTTTGGATGCAGTCCTCGACCAAACAGTGACGCAGCATCTCTGCGGCTCGTCATCTTCCCCCATTCCCCAACAAAAACGTCCTTCCCTGGATCATTCGGTAACAGACGAAGGCGGAAGGCCCAAAAAAAAAGCCTTATATATATATATATATATATATATATATATATATACACACACCACCCTGTTAAAACCCCGCTGGCCATTCCCCCTCCTGCAGGCAGGCCAGTGGGGCCGATAATAAAACAGGGGTGTTGGAAGGGAACCCCGTCACGGGGCAGACGAGAGAGGCGACGGGGATTTCTCCCAGCCAGGTGGCGTCCAGAGGATCCTCAGAGGGCGTTGGGGACGGTCTGTCTCTCTTTTGAGCCCCAGAGGGGGTCAATTTGAGACCCGGGGCCCACATGCGGTGCGTTGGATTTACACGGCGGGGACGCCTGCTAGGAGGTGTTTAGTGTGTGCACAGCGGACGGTTTTAAAGCGCGCTGGCCAGTGGCCGGCGTGATGCAACGCGTTATTTTGCAAGCCCCGCCCACCTGTTTCTACTGAGATGAGCCGTCAAACAAAAACACAAAAATGTGTGACAGACAGACAGACAGAGAGAAAAGACACAGGGACAGAGAGTACCACTGACAGATAGGACTGCGGTCAGACAAACAGTGCGTGTGTGTGTGTGTGTTTGGATGTGTGTGTACCTCTCTATGACGTAGAAGTTGTCTCCGTCGTCTCCCTGGTCGATGACGTGGTCTTTTGCCTGGACCACCAGCTCAAACATGGCGTCCAGGACCTGTGAGAATTGCTCCTGCAGACCGAGGGAGAGACGTCACTTTAGTACATAGAGCTGGACTGGCTGGAAAGCAGAGGTGTGAGTGAGTGAGTGTGTGTGTGAGTGTGAGTGTGTGTGTACCTGGTCTAGTGTCTTAAACAGAAGGATGTCTTTGCAGGCCTCCTGCAGTCGACAGCGCTGCACGTCTGTTTTAGGATGAACCACTCTGGGCTCTGTGTCTTCCTCGTCCTCATCTGGGTTGAACGCCTCCGCACAAACTGCAGGAAAACACACACACAGGGTTAACACACACACTGCAGGAAAAGGCAAGCACACACACAGCAGGGTGAAGAAACTGTGTTGGAACACACATACAGCAGGGATAACACACACAGTTGGAAGACGAAGTCACACACACACACACACACACACACACACACACACACACACACACACACACACACACACACACACACACACACACACACACACACACACACACACACACACACACACACACACACACACACACAATATTTGATGGGATAATTTGTTGTTCTACTTGAAAGATTAGGTTATGGCCCAATATCAATATTTTCTCAGCAGATGATTGATATTGAGATTGGGTCCAAAAGCCGTCATGTTTATAGTCTCCTCATAACTCCAAGCCCTGGACATCACGCGCGCGCGCACCCCCACCCGCACGCACGTGCGCGTGCGCACACACACACCCCCACACACACACCCACACACCCCCTACCCTTTTAAAACACTCACGCCCACACACATTCAATCAGACAAACACACAGACAGACTGGTCTCTGTGAGCAAACAAACGAGAACCGCAGCCCTAGCACAATGAAATGTTTTGAACACAATGGGCCGGACTTAAAATACTAAATTAACAATAATGACAAGGTCGTTCCAAATGGTAAACGCTGCAAACAATCTCCAACCATTTCCCCTCGTCCAATTACCGCAGGGACGAAGGACATTGAAAAATAGGCCGCCGCGTGTATGTCCGACACACAGTCACGTGCACACACACACACACACACACACACACACACACACACACACACACACACACACACACACACACACACACACACACACACACACACACACACACACACACACACACACACACACACACACACACACACACCCCCCCCCCCCCTTAGCGTGTAGCCCTTTCTTTAAATGAGTGTCCTTTATAGTGTGGTAAGTACAGTGCATAAAGCAAAGTTGGTCTAGCTTTTCAGTGGATCCGCACTTCCTTCTTTCTTGTATTCGAAAAATAGCGAGCGTGATGCTTCCCTTTAAATTGAAGCATCCCCTTAAAAGGGGGAAACACTGAGATACACAACCTGTACCACCAGGTGGAAATTAGTACGCCCCAGTTTCCACCAGGAAAATGATTTTTCCCCACGGGATAACTGCCTGTGCGTGTGTGGGGGGGGTGTGTTTCTGGTGTGTGTGTTTGGGGTGTGCGTGCGTGTGTGTTTGTTTTCACATGCATCGAAGGTTGAGCTTTCCATGCTTGCCGGAGGCTATGCCAATTCATCAAACTAATCAGCTATTTTGCTCGTTATCAGCAATGTATCGGATCAAGGTGAAGCTTACTGCTAACTAAACATATGTGTATGTCACACACACACGCACACACGCTCTCTCTTGGTGCTGAGTGAAGTGTGTGTCACATGGAGCCACACTGTGCAGTCACATGGGGCCCTAGTCCTACCGTCCAGTCACATGGGGCCCTACTGTCCAGTCCAAGGGGCCCTACTCTCTGGACACATGGGGCCCTACTGTCCAGTCCCAAGGGGCCCTACTCTCTGGACACATGGGGCCCTACTGCCCAGTCACATGGAGCCCTGCTGTCCAACAGTAGTGTGGCTCTAATTACAGTTGTAGTGTAGTCTCCCTTCCTGCTGTACGATAGCACGGAGCTGAGCAACACGAGCACTGTATTCAAAGTCAACTCGGATCGACATGGTAACATGAAACGTACACAAGGACTTTGAACAACAGCACTGCAGCCTCCGTCCCCAATCAAACCTCCTGATAAGAACTCAATCACTATGAGGGGAGATTAGATGTTTGGATGTTTCTGTATTTGTACTGTCATAAAATTCGCTCAGCAACATCTAAATTACCTTGTTTTTTTTGTCTCTGTACACACACACACGTACAATCGAGGCTCTGTCCATCAGGATCACAACTGTAGTATAGCTGGACTATTTTAAAAATACTCTAGTAAGAGTATGCGTCTATCTACCCTATAAACTCTGCCCTCTATATACATCAAGATCTACTCTAGACTAAGAATTGTCTGGTTTTGTACAACAAGCAGTATATATATACCATGTACTACAACAGACACCTTTAGGACAGCTATACAACGACCGTATTTTCCGCACTATAAGGCGCACCGGAGTATAAGCTGCAGCAGCTAAATTGAATGATGTGTACATACATATATAAGCCACACTGGAGCCCGCCGCTTAAAGGTGGGGGGGGGCGGACCGGTCATAGAGCCCATAGAGTTAAAGTTGGTGGACTGTAACCTGTAAAATCCATCGATTTAGGAAGTCCCCTAGTGGCCGTTAGCTGTAAAAATCCATAGATTAGCCGCACGTTATATAAGCCGCAGAATCGAAGAATGGGGGAAAAGGCGCGGCTTATGTGTGTATAATGTCTGTGTGGCCAGACAGTTGAACATTAACACAAACACTGCCAAGGAACCAATCCTATCGCAGTGCTTGTGACGTTCGCAATTAATTATGTAAACAGTAGACACAGCGTGAGAAAACTTCACACCACACACACCACACACACACACACACACACACACACACACACACACACACACACACACACACACACACACACACACACACACACACACACACACACACACACACACACACACACACACACACACACACACACACACACACACACACCTTTAAATGCATGATGTCATTAAACCAAGAGGAGCCTAAAGTTTATGGTGGATAAGGCCTAAAACATTCATGTTTTGTCAGTAATGGGCAGACAACCATTCAGTAAGAAGCATTTAACATTGAAAACAGTGATCCACACACACACTGATGTAAGCTGCGGCTGAACCACTTAAGCTGTGATGCATGCAATGATGCCCCGGTGTGGATTACTTGTGTGACGTCAAACAAACCACACGCACACATGGACACACAGACAGTCTGAGGCTCCAAACAGACACATTCACTCTCCCTGAGGATCTCCCCACACACACACACACACACACACACACACTCTGAGGATCCAAACACACACATTCACTCTCTCTCTGAGGATACACACACACACACACACATATACACCCAGACACTCTGAGGATCCAAACGTACACATTCACTCTCTCTCTGAGGATCCACACACACACACACACACACACACACACACACACACACACACACACACACACACACACACACACCTTACCTGACACTCTCCTGTGGAATCTGCTGGGCGGAGGAGCTGCAGAGAGGGAAAGAGAAGGAGAGAAGGAGAAATTTACTTCAGAGTTTTTTTAATAACATCCTGACAACATTGAATGATTGCATGACCCTTCAATTGCTTGCCCTTAAAATCCTTATTAATGATGGCGTGTGGTATAGGGTTACTCTTGCTTACTCAGGAGGATATACTGTATATATATGTGCTGCCAAACAAATAAATAACACCTCATGACCCAATAAAACGAATGAGACGGGAGCACTGAACCAAACAAGTCTGAGAGACGGACCGATAGTTGGAGATGAATACAATGATACAGAACCGAAATGTCCGGAGGGGAACTAAAGATCACAGAGGTTGACAGTTGACAGTGCTGCAGCGTGGTTCAGCTCTGCGTCTAGTTCAGCTATAGACACGTCTGCATGAACCGCAATGACCCCCGGCGTCGCAAACACACACATGAGACACACGCACACCCTCTGCTTCCCACACGCACAGCTCGAACGGACAGGACGGGTGTAATTGTCTGCGTGTCTCGGCGCCAACGTCCCTGTTGACGAAATAACCGAAAAGCCACAATGTTTACTTATCCAGTGTTATTACCATCAGTCAACGGCAGACAGACGCACACAAGAAGTGACAGAGGGCCCGAGACTGTTCTCACACAACAACAAATGAAGCAGACAACGCACATTTTGTCGCACATTTATCGAAATATTAACATTCATGTTTACTCGGGGCGCCAAACGTTTCCCTGCACATGCGCAGTACCTTACGGAGACGGAAGATACTCCCTGCTGCGGTTGGGCGCAACAGAAAACACCCGTAAAACAACAGGAGCAACTCGCCCCGTCACCCTTGTCGTCGGCTTTGTGGCGGCTTCACTGGGGGATGTAGTCCTTTAACCACCCAATGTAATCATTTCTAATGACTGTATTTATTTGCCTACAAGCGGGCGGTAAACAGCTTGCATTGGATCCCAGTGAAGCGAGACAGGGGCGTAACGCTGCTCCTTTATTAGAGCAAAGAGCCGGCTGGGGCCCCAGGCGGGGGATGCATTATTAACCTTAGAGATGAGCCAAAGACCTTCCCTGCACGCCTACAGCTTCCTGCTGCCGTCTGCCGTCTCACTAACACACACACACACACACACACACACACACCTTCTGACGGCCACTTCCACCTGCTCTACTGAGCCAGCATCTCCTGCAGAGAGAGAGAGCTCAGACGCTCATAGGCCAATAGATATTCCAATATGTAGTCCATTATATATTCCAATATATAGGCCAAAATGTTATCATATGTTAACATATAATCTGATATATAATTCAATATATAGTCAAATATAATATACAATATATTGTTGAATATATTATCCTGTAATCCAATATAAAATAAATGAAATAGTCTAATGCATAATCCAATATTTAGTCCAATATACCCCGGACCATCAATGACGTCCCTTAAAATCCAGTCGCCTATACAACGAATTTGGGAGTATCCTAGTGGGAGGGAGCGTTGTGCGGCCTCTGAACTCCATTCATACGCCTCTGCATTCGAGCAGAGTTGGTGGGTGCAACGCCGCACGGAGCCTCGCAGACTCACGAGTTCGAAGAGGTGAACGCAGACTTGGCCTCGTCTCCGACAAGCACCTCCGAGCACGGAGCGGCATTCCCAACGGCAGCCTGGCAGACCACCTGTGCACCGCATGTCGTTTCATTCTGCTCATGACTCCAGTAATAGACCATAGACCATAGTCCCTTCAAGAGCAAACTATGTACAATTATTTATTGCCCACTTATATGTTGTCGGAACATATTAGGTAAAGAGGAAACAATAATAGACAGTATTCTATTCTATTATCATATTGTTTAGTCACTATTCCATAGTCATTGTCCAAAGATAATTCATGTTCGGTGTGTATATATATAAACATCAATGTTTGTGTTGAGTTGCGCCAGGAAAACTTGAGTAGATGTATATATAGACGAGTGTGTGTGTGTGTGTGTGTGTTTGCGTTTGTGGGTGTGATTACAGTACATGTCCATTGTGACTTTATTACTCTGCTGTCAGAGTCTATTAGATAGGCACTGTTAGTACAGAAACCCAAGGAACTTCACATGCACACACACACACACACACACACACACACACACACACACCAACCCGCACCCCTGGAGGGTAGCAGACACAAAGACACACTCTGTCTCACACACACACACACACACACACACACACACTAGAGTGTGTGCGGTGTCGAGTCCTGCAGCATTCACCTCGTGAACAGACATTTACCCAGCCGCTGTACACCTCCAGAGCACTAGGGGCCCACTACAACATCAGAGCACCACACAGGCCTGCCCGCCACCCCTTGGGCTGTGTTCTCACTCGATGCGCTGTCAGACATTCCTCCTCGAGATAGTGTGAGCATTTGGGGAGCTAGAGACTCCCGAGAAAAAATTCCCTTCAAGGCTGGCTGTGGTGTTTCATACCACGGATGTGCCCGTCTGGACGGTCCGTCTCGAACCACTGTTGAAAACACACTGTAGTTCTCGTCTCTAACTACACCTTCTACATCGCCTCAGTGCCTGTCGGTATATAGGCCAAGTGTCAAGGCCAGACTCGAGCAGACTTAAGACGAGCAAGAGTTTGGATGACAGGCAGCTCTTGAAAGATACAACGAAACGTCGGGTCACTTTGGCTTATCAGGTTAACTGGCCAGAAACCTGGTGGACAAGTCTGTTTGACACGGATACCTCACCAACGTCACCTCCCTTCTCAACGTATTTGCTGACACATCCCAGCTAGATTTTGAAGGGATTGTAGCTTTTCCCTCTTCTTAGCCATTAGCATCAGGAGAGTCCCATCTGGCCTTGGGGCTGTTGGCAACCGATACAGCCACGCGCACCGGTCAGACACGGTAACCAGAGGATCAAACGAGGAGCAGAGCGTTCCTCCTCTATGGTTACACCCCGTGCCGGATCGGAATCCACGGGCAACGGATAAGGGGCACGTTGTCCAGGGATAGCGTTGCTCCACGATGTTCAAGTGCATAGATACTGTATGCGAGTACATCTGCACCCTGGCATCAATCCAACCTCAAACTGTAGTGTTTTCACTTCCCACTGATTCTTTTTGTTCTGGTCTCTCTCTCTCTCTCTCTCCATCCTCCTCACACTCTCTCCCTCGCTCGATGTGGCGCGCTCTCGCCCCGTCTCGTTCATTCGCCATTGTTCCCCGTGCGGCTGACACTCCACCCCCAGCTCTCTTCTCGCTCTCCGCCGCCATCTCCCTCTTCCTTTTTAATATACACCTCGCCCCCTCAGCAGTCTCCAGGGACCAACCCTTCATCTTCTGCTCGTCTTCCTCCCCCCCCCCCCCCCCCCCCCCCCCTGCCTCCCTGTCTGCTGAACCTTGACTACACCTGGGCCATTGAGGAAACAATCGGATAACACGTTTCATTTCAATATCTCCATACGGATGATTTCAATGTTAGTTGGTTTTAATTGCAATTATCTGAGTTTAATTTCTTACAGACGGCATAGCCATCGCTCAGCTTTAAGCAAGTTAAATGCGCTGTGATGATATGGGTTTTCACGTTTAACGGAGCATGTCTCTGTAGGTGCCAAATACGATTTTAGACCGCCGTTCCTTTTTGACCAATCAGGGCCACTGTTTCTACTGACTGGTTTGGGGAATTCCACCTGCCTGTCAATCACAGGTGCCTGAAATGCAACACTTCTCCATGACTTCTGAAATGCAGCGATGGAGGGAGCAGACAGCTCTCTCTGTCCATATAAATAACTCTCAAAGTACGGCACCTTTAAAAACATTGATTTATTAGGGTAATTCATTCACTTAGTCACCCAGCTAGAATAAACCAATAATAATAATACATACACATACATAATAAATACAATGACAGAAGACGCATTATCCAAAATTTAATTACGGGGGAATTTTAGATTAACATCATTAAGGAACAGGTAGGGTTGGAGACAGGTTGTGGGGGGGCCCTAACCACAACACTAGACTATCCAGCCCCTTGGTGCTTTACCATCCCCTCTATGTTTGTGATCACTCCCCTGTTCTCTTGGAAAGCACTGGGAAAACTCAATTCCTCCCAACTTCCACATCCTTTCACCTGCTTCTGTGTAACTGCTGTTCCGACAGTGTGACAAGTCTTTTCTTTTTCATACAAACAATCAAAAAATAACACCCTGCACCTGCAGTCATACAGACACACAGACACACAGACACACAGTCACACAGACACACAGTCACACAGACACACACACTTTTCTCCCCCCTGGCCCCTATGGCACCTATGCTCTGGTTAAACCCAACAGATACATACAGTAAATGGAACCTACTTATTTCCCACGCTTGACACTGGGTTACTAATGCACTTTAACGCAGCCCAACAGCCCCCGCCACCCATCAGCGGCTCACCCCTGGCAACCGCATCACGAGTGGTCTGGAGACGCTGTTTTGTGTCACAACCTCATCAATATGCATTCTAAAGGCGTGTTACCATGCAAACTCCAAGAGGGGGGGGGGGGGGGGGGGGGGGTCACAGCGCACGGCTCCCAATGGTGCGGGCGGAAATCAGTTCACTGTGCATTTATGCATGCAGTCCATGCACTTTAATAACCTTTTATGGCCCTGTGAATACGGGGGGACAAGGTTATCAGGCTGTGAGACAGTAGTCAAAATGTAAACTGTGGAAGCAACAGGTTACTCTTTATAGAGTTTGCTTGTAAAACAAGTGCACTAAGAAGACACAGCGGCTCAGATATAATGTTGAATGGACCAGGGGAGAACCATTAACGGGGAGGAGGTGGAAGAAGGACGTCATTCACTCAGGGTGAGCATCAGATCAAACACACCGCTGTCACGCCCCCACAGCTTGACACGGGACCTGGATGGACTGTTACCAGGTAACCAGCCGTATCCAGGTAACCGGATGGAATCGCATTCAAAGACATCAGGACAGAGAAGCACCAGGACGCCATTTAATTAGCCGACCGTCGCCAACGGCCACCAGGGTAAAATTATAACTTTCTGTCATAAGTCACTCATAAACCTTTAGTTAATGATAATCATTAACTAAACATTAAGTTAAAAGTCATTAGTTAAAGAGGGAGTCATCATTAACAAAAAAATGAAAATAGATTTTACATGTACAGGGCTCCAGACTAACTTTTTCCTTGGGTGCACTGGTGCGCCTACATTTTTAATTTGGGTGCACCAGCACTTATTTATGGTGCACCCAAGTTTTGAGTTGTTGAGGGGGGGGGGCAGCTGCACCGGTTGCACCGTCGATATTTACGCCATTGATTAATAATATCTTGACCATTAAATAAATGCCTTAAATAAATGCCGAATCTGTATCTCTCACAAAGAATATCGTCAGACAATGCCAAGGGATCGGTTCTGTCCCGAAAAACTCTCTGTCTCCGGAGAGACGCCTGTACGATAAGTGCGTCGAGTAAAAAAATACTCGACGCAAAAAAAACCTCTGTAAAAAAATAAATAATAATAATTATACCAGATACATTTTCAGTCGCACCGGTGCGCCCAAATAAAATATTTGGTCGCACTACCCCGAATTCTAGGCGCATGTGCGCCCAAATTAGGCACACTCTGGAGCCCTGATGTATAATAATGGGTTAGGGAGTTGGTCCCCAATTTTACCACCAGGAGAGATGTTGATTCGCCATCACAAGCCATGTCTAAATCAACCCTTTAATGACATCACAGGTAGTGGTAGTTGTCCACCCGGATGTCTGATGATAGGTCATTCCAACAGTCGGTACAGTACTGCGAGACTAATAACTGAAAATGTTTATACATGTTGTGATCAGTTCATCATTAGCTCCAGGGTAATAAATGACTTATGACTAGGCGTTATTCCAGTGTGTCCCCCGCCATCAGGGATGAGTCTCCATGCGGGCTCGGGGGGGGGGTCACGGTGACATTCCCTCACTTGTCAAGCCAAACCGCAGAGAACACAAGACGGCAGAGAACAAATGTCGGAATGGCACACACACACACACACACACCGTCCACAAGTGTGTGTGATTTTGACGTGCTCGTGTGTGCGCGTGGGCACGCACACCTCGGTGCGAAGCGTTCTCCCCCCCGCCCTCGTCACGTGTGGGGGACATCTAGCGTGTGCTTCGGCGGTTGCCTTGGCAACTGAAAACGAGGAAGACCTTATTGCCATAACAACGCTACCACCCCCTCCCTGTCCCAGTCCCACCCCCCGCCCCCCTACCCCCCCTTAACCAGCCCCTAGCCTCTGCTACTCGCTCATCTCGCCAGCTTGTAACAAGTGCCCCAGCCCCACAAACACCACCCCCACCCCCACCTGGGCCATCCTTTTCCATACACCCACTCACTGCCACAAGGGCTTGCAGAGAAAGACTCAGAGATGGAGAGAGAGAGAGAGAGAGAAAGGGAAATACGTCTGTTGGAAGATGGAATATGGGTAACTGGAAGTCAATTGAAGCAACCTTCACGTCGAAAAACCCTTGACCGGAGGATGTGGGAGAGAGAGAAAGGGGGAAGACAGTCAGGGAGAGCGAGAGGCTCTGTTAATGATGAAAATAATAGTGGTACAAAACAAGAGGAAAAGAGAGTCAGAGAGTAAAATAGTGACATTCAGAAAGTAAGCGGGAGACAGACAGACAGAGAAAGAGCTACCCAACCGTCCTTGTAGTGTTTCAATAGATTTCTCTTCATCCGTGTGTGTGTGTGTGTGTGTGTGTGTGTGTGTGTGTGTGTGTGTGTGTGTGTGTGTGTGTGTCTGTGTCTGTGTCTGTGTCTGTGTCTGTGTCTGTGTCTGTGAATGCGTAAGTATGTGTATGTGTGTGTGTGGCCCGTCAATACACCAGCAATTAGTGCATGGGAGGAAAGGCACAATGATAAAAAACAAAGAGTGCAATGATAACAACAACAATACAAAGCACAAGCGGCTCCGAAAATGCTTCAACCTTCATAATAGCATTACAATGGGGAGCAGTGGGAGCTCAATGGCTACATTAACCTTGCTTGGGCGCCACGCTTGTCCTTTAATAAACACAAAACCTAGCGCCACTCGCAGCTCTCCCTCCATCTCCCACAACAGGCGGCAGAGACAGAACAACCAAACACCGGTGGATTAATTTAGCCACAAGCCCGGCAGACGTCCAGGCCTCAAGTCTGAATCTGGCAGCGGCGCCGAGCCGTGGAGAGCGGGAAATTAACATCGGCATTCTGTGGGATTTTTCATGTCGGGAGTTTCGACGCTGTCAATAAATGGTGTTAATATGTTTCTTTTTACACCCCATAAATGAACACTTAGTGTTGGTGTCATGTTGCGCCATCCGGCGTCGGATTGTGGACCAACGTTGACGGGGTGATAAATCAAGTCTCTTCATTTCAATCCAGCGGATTTGACGCTGTTTCGTGTTTATGTAAAGCGAATGAGGTGTTCTGTTAGTAATACTGGTTCTCCGTCCGTCTCCCTGCATCGTATTTAAATAAGCCACAATGGCTCTCCGGTACGGCTGGTGAAAGTGAACTCTTGATTGGAAACGGTACACTGCGTCGTACCTCCCGTTAGTCATGGATCACTCAGCCGAGGGTCGCCTGTGTCCCTTCCGTCTGTGTCTCCGTGATTCGGAGACACAGACGTTCCCAACACGTAGTTCTCTTATTTCGGCTGGGAAGAAGGGTGATCGTCTGAGTGTGCCGCTTCCAAGCAACACAAGACAGACAGACGGCTCCGATTCCTTTTGTGGCGCTTTCATTGTGACGCAGATGAAACTTAAACACAACAGAGTCGTTCTCTTTGTGTACTTTTCCCCTCACCTCAGCCGCTCTTCCCTTTATTCTCACCGTCGTCGTCGTCTCAAGGCATCTAGGCACTTCCCATCACCTTGGATGGCGTCTATCTCTCTGTTGACGGAGCATTACTGGTGGCTTACTGCACTTCCTACCACAGGGACGTACACGACACAAAGCACCCTTGATGCACCACAGAGGCACCTAACGAGAGGTCGGAAGTGGTCGGGTAGACCAACCCTGGTCCCGCCCGCCAACTGCCCGCCCACCCCCCCCCCCCGGCCCACACCTCCCAGTCCACATCAAGTGTTTACATCGACGGCTACTTGGGAGTAGCTCCCC
>NC_082382.1:19907408-19952408 GCF_031168955.1 Gadus macrocephalus
CTAGCCATAACAGAACTGGAATTATCAATGGAGGAACATAGCATAGCACCTGTATAATGTGACAGAACAAAATGTCAACAGGAGGATTTCTATGGTCTGGCATCGAGCTTATATGATTTGTCTGAGGATGGGGTTGCTATGAGCATTTGGCAGGGAGCCCCTTTAAATACTCAAACTGGAACAAGGACCAGTATATCAATCAGGCTAGGGCTCTTTTAACGCGATAGAGGAGAACCAGGCCATGCCCCAAATAATCCAACACAGGTGAAGAAGACCGGTTAGTTTAAGTAACCAGACCCCAGAGACTACTACAATACAAAATGGAATCACTTTCAGACATTAACCTACTGGATATGGAGCCGACTCTGTTACAAACAAAGCCTTTAACAAAGTTGGGCCTGGATCCCAAAAATGTGGGCCAGATTTTGTCTCCTCTCCAGCGTGACAGGGCCGCGATTTATTTATTTGCCTATTTCAAATGTTGGTTCCCAGGGAAGGGGGAAAAAAAAAGTTGCAGAATCCATTGGCTACCAATGGAACGACAGAAGGCTTAGCCGCTGAACACAGTAGCTACTAGTCCTCCAGAGAGGGCCTGCGTGCAGCGAAATGTTCACCAGCGGAAAGGCATTAGCCGGCCGCCCACAGGGCGAAGAAAGCTAGGCTCTCTCATCAAACCACTGGGGTGTAACATAAACAAGTTCAATCTGGCCTCCTCCTTTGTGACCATTTACAGTCACAAAAGAACTCCCAAACCTCCACATTCTCATGCTACCGGTGTGAAAAACAAGCACGTTAGCTGGCTCGTCGCTACACAACACGCCCGCATCAGGATGGCAACTGACACCATCAAGGACCGGTGTTCTCAGCTTCCCCTAATTACCTTTAGCTGACAATTAGTGCTAAAACCCCAAACTCAAATAGAGCTTGAATCCCCTGCAGAGTGTAAATAAGGCAAACGAGACGCGTTTCCGTCTTCTCAATGTCTGCACCGGCATAGCAACAAGCAGACCCCGGCAGACTGGGAAGTGCCCTGCATCTAAATCCAGCCGCGGATTCAGGGGCAGACAAGGCCCGACTTGTGCTCCCTTGCTCCACTTTCTGTTTTTATTGCCCTCTCTGTCCTTCTCAATGGTGTTGCTTTAGCTAGCGTGTGAGGCTAGCCTTCGATGAGACACACGATACAAGAGTGAAACAAAAGAGCATCAAAGCTGTTAAAACAAATAAACGTGTGTTGGAACACAGTGATGCAGCCGTGCAGCGGTATCAAGCTATATAATCAAAGACATGTGTGAGGGGGGGAGGGGCCAGGAGAGGGGACCCAATGGGAGCAGGAGGGGGAGTAGGAGGAGGACGGAGGAGGGGTGAACTCTTGGTGACCCTGTGCTTTTCCTTATCTGGGTGCTGATTAGACGAGGTTGCCGCCCATCACACTATACCCCAGCTGCAATTCGCCGGGAGGAGTTTAAAGGCCGACAGCGTCAGACAGCCCGTGTCGTCTCCATGGTGACCGTGACCACACACAAGGCTGGGGCAAGACAAACCAATCACATGCGTCCTCAGAAATGGCTATTAAAAAGGTGAGAAGGACATTTCAGCAACATTAAAAACACGGTTTCCACCATACGTTCTAGTGAAGTCTCTTATGTAGACGAAAATGTTGACATTATTAATTTCTAAATTACTTTTACAGGGGAAAATGGCAGTTTAAACTGGATAGAAAACCCCCAGTGGTCAGAATTAACACATAATATCCCAAGCTATTTGAATCAATAAAGCATCAAGCCTTTAATAAGGACATATTGTAAACCTTCAGAAGGTTGCAAAATTCCGCACATGAATGCTCCTTAAATAATAATAAAATAGTTTGATCTGCTTCACACAAACTAGCATAGCCGGCCGGACTGCTTTCTAGTCCACTTCCTTTGACCGGGCCACATTTCTGACAGCCCCACCACGAGGAATCCATTAATTGAGCAACGCGACGGCCCTTTCAGACGTGTTACCTCACAAACATTCCAGACCTCAAGCACTGCTGGCCCCAGACCGGAGCACAGAGAGAGCCCGGGATGAACCTTAATCTGGGAGCGCAGACCCTTCAGCAGAGTGCTCCTAGGAGCCATCGCTGAGCCAAGGCGCTGAGCTCTGATTGGTTCAGACTGTATTGGCGTAACAGATCAATTGTGACCAACGTGCGGTCACGATTCTCTAGGCAGGCCCCCATGTTGGTGAGGAAGCACAGGCAGAGGCAGAATGCTTCCATGGCTGCATTAAACCAGCTAGAGGTGGACACGGCCAGTGAGTTCCTGAGCGTGTCACCTGTGGATGACATCGAAGGGGCTCCCCCCTGAAGGTGTAATGGGTGTTATTGATTACTGCACGTAGGAAATGCCCCATTTTTTGAGGGTTGATTGATTGAAAGCCCAAGAGGTATGACTGGTTTCTTTCCTCTGTGTTGGACAAAGCCATGCCAAAGAGGGAAGGAGGTTTACGCAGTGAGTAGTTATGGTTTACACAGGGAGACTAGTTATAGTTCCTACTGAGAGATTAGTTAAGGGTCTCACAGATGGGTGGGTTTGACAGCTGCTTCAACTGGCAGCTCACACATGAAGGTAAGGCCAGCCAAAAATACGGGGGACAAAGTGTCCTGGACTGTATGAAACATAATCAAATATAATATTGTAAAGGGGACCGTGTGAAACATATTAAATATATTATTGAAAAGGGGTCTTAAATCACAGTCAGTCATGCATTTGGATACGTGTTAGATGTGGAAAAAGAATGATGAATGGACGTCTTCCATTCTGCTTTTCCTCATGGTTAACACCCCCCCCCCCCCCCCCCCTTTTTTTTTCTACTTCATTTCACTCCCTTCCATCCCTCCCGTTTTTCTCTCCCTCTCCTCCCACTCACTCCCTCCCTCCCTCTGCCCTGTAAGCTCCTTGAATAACCCCTTCCCTCTCTCTCTCTCTGGCCCTCCCTCGCTAATCCAGGCGTCCTAATGAGATTGGACCTGTACACAGGCTCTGATGCAGCACGCAGTCAAACAGCCGGGCCGGAGGGGACAGGACGGCTGATGGATGGGTACTGACAAATGGACTGGGCTGCCTGGGCTGTCAATACCACACAATGAGACGAGAGTGAGACGTCTTAAAATAAAAAAAAACGAAAATGGCCCAGCAGATAAGCAGTGGGTGACATTCAGAGGCTGCATGCCGCGTATGTTCAGGACTTTTCTTATCCATTATTTACTGACGCCCCCCTTAGTGAGAGTATTAGTAGGCATAGGCGTTGCCTCACTTTGCAACCCCTATGCGGATGACCAGCACAGACCCATGTCAGAACCCGGTACAAGCCGATGCCTGGATAGAAATAATCCACTGAATCATCCCCCATATGCTTTCAGAAGGACAATACATTTTTGTCTCAATCACAGGGGTTACGAGCTACAGCTCGGTTAGGAACTGGGAAATATCCGGAGCTTGACTTGGAGATGGAAAAGGTCACGGTAAGTCCGGAAGACCAGCATGGAAGAGAAGTGCGAATAAAGACCCAGAGAGAGGCGGCGGTGGTATTCACGATAGTGATCCAGCATACACTTTGATCTAAAGTGGCTCCGAGTCAATTTAGATAGTGTGCAGTCCCTGAAGGAGCAGGTGGGGCTTAGGCGTCAGGCTACAGGTGGGAATGGAACACAGTGCGTTTCAGTGACACTGTCCTGTGGTTGATAAGAGAAGCAGACACCGAGGGAATCCAAAATGGAGAATTTTTTTTTAAAATGAACAATGTATTACAAACGAGAGAGAGCGGGAGAGTTAGAAAAAACGAAAGAGTCCGAGAGAAGGCGGTGAAGCCATCTGAACGTCCAGCAGGACCGGGGGAGAGGGCACTGCCACGGATGGACTGCCCGCGACCCCCCCACCCACACGCCCTTGATTTCCTGATTTGCAAACCGTGACACCGGAGAGAGTGAGGGGACGAATGAGGAAGTGCCAAGGTTCAAATGATGCCTATCATGCATACACAGCACAGCCCTGGTTTGGACCTGCTGTCGTTCAATGTTAACCGTTTAGTGGCCATGTAGTACGAGTCTGGAGAATTAGTCCTTTTAATCGCTTGCGTTAATAACTTGCGTTGCGTGCCCTTTGGTTTGAGAATGCAAATAGACAGCTGGGAAATGTATCGGGAGAAATTGAGGTGTTTCTGGCTCACAAAGTAATTGAGAGTTATTTTCTATGTTCCATGGGAGATGAGATGCATATGCTTGAACCTATTCAGTAGGTTATCTGCAACCCGTCTGATATAAAGAAAACATTGTATGAGAACATTGTTTCAGCCGTAGTTCTGATGGTTTTCTAATAAATCCCATGTGACCAAGGGCCTGGGTTTGTGGGGTTAACAACTAGGGAGGGAAGGCCAGAGTGAGAGTCCCTGGAAGTAGAAGAAATAAACTAGACGAGTCAGCAACCATGGAGCCGACAGGGAGAGACACAAGAAGAGCCGATTCAGAAAGAAAGGCAAGGAACATAGAAACTAAGTAAAAGCAGGACCCTAATTAAAAAAGAGTAATATATATGAATATAAAGCGTACATTTTTGTTGGTAAAAATCATATCATTTGTGATGACAAACGCAAAGATAATGATATACACTGCCGGTGTAGCTCCAACTGACTAGGGGACATTTAAGAGAATCGTCGTAATAGGCTCAAGGCTATGACCAGCGATAGAATAGCCTGCAAGCACACACACACACACACACACACACACACACACACACACACACACACACACACACACACACACACACACACACACACACACACACACACACACACACACACACACACACACACACACACACACACCAGCTTGCAAATGAGGTCACCTGTTGCACAATATTCAAAGCGGCACGTGACTAGGCGCACACACACACACACACACGGTCAATGAAGTTTCTACCTACTTACATAGGAGCACAAAACACTATTTGTTTATTCATATAGGCATAGCACTGATGGTTAAAATTGAATAACTCAGTTATAGCCTCTTAGGGCCAAGTAGCCCCCCCCCCCCCCCCCCCCCCAAAAAAACTGTCCTTTGGAAAGGAAAGAGATTTCCCATAAAATAACAACTTATATACAACAAGTGGGAGAAGCATTCAGAAAGACCATGACCTTTCCCAAGTTCTGGAGATTTATTCCACATTCTCAATGTCCCGTCACCAAGAACTTCCCTGAAGTCAGCAACTCTCTATGAAAACAAGCAAACACCAGGGAACAAGATAAGACAAGTCAAACATATGCGAAACGCTCCATGTATATCTCATACTTGATCACAAATGTTTATACAAAATAGTATACAAACTACTGCAAACCGTGTCCAGCCAGCCAGCTCTGCTTGTGCTTAGCCTTAGCTTGTGCTTAGCCTTAGCTTGTGCTTAGCCTTAGCTTGTGCTTAGCCTTAGCTTGTCCGCCTAAGGTTTTGAGTGTGAGCGCTTTGGAGACATTGCGGAAATGAATTGCACGTGAATTGCACGTGGCGAGACGGAGACGCCGGGTTATCCAATCGCGGTCAGGTCAGTGGAGACGCGTGTTTAAAGTCAGTTGTGACCGTGATCGTCTCAGACATTATCTGGACATCTCCCAAGAGAAGATCAGTCGCCTGACTGAGAGCCAGGCTGACTGGCAGCAGGTGGGGCGAGATGGGGGGGGGAGGAGAGCCACAGAGAAAGAGAGCCCATAATAATATGCACGGTATAGAACCCTACTTAAAAGGATCAAACCAGCAGCAATGTGACGTGGGTCTCTATGCACTGAGAGACCAAGCCAATCCGGAGTCCTGTAAACCAGTGGACGGCTATTGGTTTCCTGTCACGTCAATGGTGGTAGTGGTTTCTGCCAACCCCAAACTCATTTGTCTTGGTTCATTAGTGGCTGAATTTACCGAATGGATCTGTATATTCACTGCACCATCACAAGTTAAAAGAGGCGGTGAACAGCTGTTTAGTGCTTTAGCTATGCTAAAATACTGCAAAATACTACCGGCTTATCGCTGGCTCATGGGACTGGGGAGTGGGTCTGGCTGAATATGGAGCAAGCTAGATTGACACTTCTCTGTCCGATGGGCTCAAGCTGTCGGAAGCAAAACAGCATGTTGTCAGTGTTCATCTGATTACCGGCGATATAAAATGCATGGATATCAATACGACACGCACCCCATGTGGGCATGTTGAGTATTATAGAGGGCCATTGTCCACACTCCTCTTGCCAAAATGTCAAGAGAAACATGCTTTGTAAATGTCACTCTTTCCAAATGCTTTCCAGATAAGCATGAACTGCTCCACAAAAACAACGTTGGTGAACTGAATAGTTGGCAGCGATTTGTTGAAAGAAAAAAAAAGAAAAAAAGATTTGCTTAAAATCTATAATCTGCTAACAAGCTCTCCTTTGGACTCGTACGTGATTGGCTCGCCTACGTCACCCAGCGTTGTCTGCGTAGGGACAGGCGTAAACACTGCATTGTGTAATTAAGGGCATTGTTTTACATGACGGCATCAGGGTGGGACCGGTGGGACCTTTTTTCACGAGCTGTGTTTAACTCGAGATGAAGTCATTTAATTACCAACAAAATAGTTATTAGCACTATCACAACACATACAATTAAGTCATTCAGCCAACACTTGTATCATAATGACGCAGAGCCGATTGTTTTTACTGTTCAGGAGCAGGTAGGATCCTGAGATCTTGCAGGCTGATGTCAGTATTAGGTAGACCCTGCGGACATCCCGGCCAGAACCGAGAAACTTCCGGCCAACACCCACTTGACTGACCCGCTCACTTTAGACCCTTAAACATGTTCCTCAGCGATCTTTTTTCCGACAGGTGGTTCCAACAAAGCGACGATCATTAGTCAGAGATGCTCCCGAGCACTTTCCAAAGACGAATCTCAAAGAGCATAGTGAGCTGCGCACCATCGGTTGCCCTGACAGCCAGCATATCTGGCCCAACACACTACTCGTCGTCTCCGAGTACCACTACTAAAAACAAGTTCAAGCGCGCCATAGTATTGTTGGTGAAAGATAATTGACTTAGATGTCTGTTCAAGCGTTAAATAAATCCAGAATACTAATGATTGTAGTGTCGACATTGGTACATGACGTGTTGAGTCAACAGATTTAGAATTGACAAGGTGTGCTGATTGTATTTATTTGGGCGGGAGATGTAATGGTTCATTATCACATTACGGTAAGCGGGGCACAAAGACAGCAGCATAATGTATTTCAATGCCGATGGCTCGTCTCCATTTCAGTGACACACAACAGAAGCGTTCCCACTTCCTTCCCAGACTACACAACATACCCAGGGGACATGAGATCGAGTGCAGAGTTCCCAAACGCAACCAACTCATTACAATATGCTTCTTTGGAAATCCTTCTTTTTTTTTTATATACAATCTCTACTGTAGGTCAAGGGAAATGCAAAAAAATAATTCCCAGAATAAGGCTTCACACCAATGACCATTATGTCTTGGGAACAATAGTTTATGAGGCCATGTAGTTGCAGTTCAGGAAGAGGAGCTGTTACCAATAGTGTGTCTTCATTAAAGCCCCTCACAGGCCTCCACTAACGCACATACCCACATTCAACATCTGAGTGTCAGTGGACAGCAAGACCGTTGACAAAACAGATCAGAAAACATTCATGTCTGTAACATAATCAATAAATGCAAGAAAGGACCAATAATTGAAAAGGACACACAAATATGGCCAGTGGATAAATCAAACAATGTTTGACCTTGCGAGAATGGGTTGAATGTCCGATTTCTTTCGAAATGCTTCGACTAGGGAGCACTCTTTTTACACTCACTATTGTAATACACATCTCCACCACAAATATCTGCAATAAAAGAAGGTCTGGAATGAGTAAATATCTTCTTCATATCTTACAGACCAACATTAATGAGGAAATAACGGACTGTGTTTCGTCATTTCCCCCTTGCCAACATAAAAGGCAACCAGTGTCAACATTTTTATTTCTATAGCATTTGATATAATGGATGCATATCATCTGGCAAAATAGGAATTATACAATAAAAGTTAATATTATCAGCAACACTTCAAATTTTCTTCTTTATCTCTTGACCCGACGTGGTTCATCTTTCCTGTCCTAACGCCTCTATTCATACCCTGTTGTCCTGCATATGAACCATCCCTGGTTTAATACAAAGAATCTCACATGGGACTGTCCTTTCTCCTCACCCCTGTGTTTTCTCTCCTCCAAGACGAATGCCACCCAGGTCTCTGTTCCTCCCGTGGTACTGAGACTTGTTTTGCTAGATGATCACGGTGAAGACTGACACGGTTGGTGTAATGACTAGAGTAACAAATTCCTTGGTTTGCTAGATGACTAGAGTATTAAATGCTTTGGTTCGCTTAATGAAACCGAGCTACAAATGACTTAGTTCACTTAATGACCCAAGTTATAAATGACCTAGGTTGCTCTGGAGTGTTTCTACACAGAAGCCCGGACCTTTCAGTGTGTTTGCATTTTTTTAAAACATCCTAAAAACCTTGCGTGAATCAGAGGATCGACGTCCCTGGCTGTCAATCGAAATAACAAGCCGCCCTCGTTATCTTGTCAGCACTCGAGCTCCATTTCATTCGTTTGATTGATATAACAATGCTTAATTTCGATTAAAACAAAGGAGCATTATGCACCAGGGTTTTGTAATGCCAATGAATGATTCATTAGCATAGTTAGAGAGCACAAATCTCCCCATAGGAGAGAGCTATGGTAGTTTGGTTGGAGGAAATGTTAAGCAGCTTAGGCCTTTGCAGTGATCCTGGTTGCCGAATTAATACTGCACATGTTGGGCAGAATTTAGCAAAGAAATTGGTGCTATTTTGTCAAGAGACCATAAGAGTACATTAGATAACAGCCATCTGGTTTATTCAAATGTCTGGCGTAAAGCAAACTTTCTTATCTCAATGCAGCAATATCCTGTAAATACAAAAACAGGGGATAAAGAGCATAGTGGTGACTAATGAAAACGGTACAACTGTCATAGAGTGAAGCAGGATGGCTTTTCTCCTCAAAAAGGACAAATGGATATCAGATACAAAAGCCATTTCTGTGTTACACAAGTATACATAATTCCCCTTGTTTACTAGAAGCTACTCCAACTAATTAAATCGTAATCCTTTGCCGGGCCAATGTTCCTTCTCCCAACTGAGACCTCTTGTCTCTCCTAACTCAATAAAGGTATTCCCTTAAAGCGGGCTACTTTAAACACTGGGCAGTCTCGGGTTACTTTCTACAGTCTGTTGGGTCTCGTAGAAGGCGTTGAAATCAAGCGGGTCCAAGCAGTCTCGCTGTTTGATTCACTTCCAGCACTAGCACTGCAGATTTAAGAGCCGAATGGTGACAGTTGAACCAGGTGAAGACAATGGAAACTAGGAGAGTAAGCTCACGCTGAAGGATGACAACGAACCTTAAGTGTACGAGAAATATTTACATTTAAAGGACACTTGTTATTGACATTGGGGCACTACATCAACATGCGTGGCTTCGTTTACAAGCGCTTTTAAATTATGTTTAAAAAAAAAAGACACACCCAAAGTGCTAGGCACATTATACAGAATTACCAGCAAAATTACCACTTCAGATGCGCCAATTAGGTTGAATGAGGGCCGGACGCACTTATTGGTTTGGTGAGTTTGTTTTTGTTACTTTTAGTACTCACACACTTTAGTTTCTGCTCACCGTCACACATACAACAGTTGGAAGGGCTGCTGGAAGCCAAGTAAGTACAAATCAGCAGCTAGGGGGTTTATTTAAGCCAACAGATGGGAACGTGTCATGCCATCTGAATTTTGAACACATTCACAGCAGAAGAAGTTTCGCAATGTAAACTCAGCCTCGACCCTTTATTTAATGGCTGCATTACTAAGGGAATCAATAGCCCGATTCATTGGTGGGAAAAAGCACCATCTATCATAAAAGGTTGAGGATTCAATGTTTGCTGAAGGGCAGGTAAACGTCATACATTGAGGCTTTTAATGACCCTTTGACATGTTTTACAAGCCACAGCTACACTTCGTAGCTACAGCAACACCCATGTTCTGCATGTGATCTGCTCTCCTCTGAGAGCCGGAATCGCCAATATGATAGGTCTTTCTGGCCCAACCGAAATGGAGAATTTTGTCAAAGTCTGCTGGTCATGGAGGCAAGGACCCATGCGGTCATCAAACCCTATTTAGTGTGTGTGTGTGTGTGTGTGTGTGTGTGTGTGTGTGGACATTGCTTCTGGGAAAGAAAAGCGGTCTCTCATACGACACTAATGCAGAATCAGCTATCTGTCCTCGGGTGTAGCAAGTATGAGGTGTGGACGGCACTGCCAGCCCCAACATTGATCCGCACGGCTGCAGTGAGATCGACTTTTTTTGTTGCCACACTGCTGCATCGGAGTCTGAAAGGGGTTAAATCCATTCACAGTATATATCCATGTGCATGAACAGAGATGCACATGCACTGCACATGACACCCACGGAACCCCCCCCCCCCATACACATACACTCACAAAAGCGAGAGGTCACATCTGTTCAATAACACCCAATGTGTTTAGTCAAAAACTGAAACATCCTTCTTACCCTCCAGGCCAAGTTCTGTGGATCTCTCTGACTTATAATGCAAGAGCTGCCATTACTTAGCACTAAGGTTATTTTGGTTCACATATAGCAATGTAAATGAGCCAAGTTGTAGCAAGTACCAAAATAAAAGACTGATATCCCGTAAATACTTTTATCCAAAGTAGGGCTATAAGTTATACAAAAATAAAATATTTCTCAAAATTCCAGGACATGTGTTCTCCCCATAAGGACTACACAACCGTGTATCACGATGGATCAAATTTCATGACCATTTAAAAAGCACATAAAAACAAAAAGTAATAATATTAAACAATCTTTCCGTGCACGCCCAAAACCAGAGTAGGTGGTGGATTGCAGAAAAAGTGCCATGTGTGACATACCGTCGGGAACTGTTTACTTTCTCAGAGTTCAGTAAGACCTCCGACCAATCGCTGGTTATTTTCCAAAGTGGCTGACAAGTGTGGACAAATGTACCAAGACACGTGATAAATCAGAGAAATCCCACAGTTAGCTTACTTTAACCCCCTGCCTCCACATCCCCTCTCGTTTCCAAGGAACAATAATTTCCAACTAATGACATTCTTTGTCTCCGGGATGCTACCGCCACATCATTGGACCCCAATAAAAACGCCTGAAATAGCGGCAGGATTCATCACAGCCTATCTGCTCATTGAGAAAGCACAGATCCTCCATTCACAATGCATGAGCCCCTGGCTGCGGCACACCGAGATACCATCTAGGTCACGTTACCGTCAGCCGCTTAGCACTCAGCTGTGGGAGAGCTCATCTCTCTCTGCCTGGCCAGCATGCATGCAGAGAGAGAGAGAGAGAGAGAGAGAGAGAGAGAGGGAGAGAGAGACACCAGCGGTGACCCCGGGGTTCTCTGTATCCTCTTACTGTGTGGTCAGGGCTCAGCCAAGGGTACCATGGGAAGTTATTTACAGGATGAATTCCATGTTTCACATGGCCTTCCCGGTCAATCGGTCATTGCATGCTTTCCAGAACTAGCATGTTTTGCAATGTATATTTGTCCCGATGGAGCCTGTGTTTCGGTTGACATTTAAAAGTTGAAATACTGATTTCTAACATCACATTGAATGACCACCATGCCTGTTGGTGGCAAAAGACCCATGAGCATGGGTACACTAGTTATCTGTGGCCAGATATGGTTGCATCACCTACATGGTCTATTGTTAGTATTACACTTGATCAACACATACATACAAATATGGGCACAGGGGAAGTTCTCCTCATTCCATAATGAGCATTTTCAAAGATCCTAAGCCTGACCACACATGTGCATTATTTAAAAAAAATACATATCACACAGATCCGAAGCATAGTCATAAAGAATTTTAAAAAGCTGTGTGAAAGTTGCATTCATTGAGTGATTTTGTGGAGAGAATATGATGCATTTGACTAGGAGAAAAAAAATCTCACTTGGTAAAATGTCCCCATTTAAATCAAGATGTGTAGGAAAACCTGCTTCCTGATAATGTCAGTGTGAACTGTGAACAAGTCTACCCACATACATATACTTCTGTGGTCGTTTTATTGTTGTGTGGCCAGCCTAGCGTCTCTTACGGCTGCTGTTGTGTCGCTGTCTCATGTGTTTGGAATGCAACAAGGCCAGATGAGAGATGAGGGCCAACCATAGAGCATGTGAGATAACGACCGAGCCCAAGGCACAGTGAGGCTGCAGACTCACAAGGTGCTTTTGCGGGGAGCAAATTGAGGGCCCCTCAGAAGGGCCCATATATAGAGCCCTCTCCCAGCTGATCAAAGGGATTTTTTTTATTTACTAACCCACTCCCCATGAATTGAGACTGAGCGTTTCCAAAACACTAGCCTTCACAACTAGGTGAGACAGGGGGTGACGAAGTCCAGTTTTGGCGAGCATGTATTCTTCAAAAGCAGCAAGAGCAATGATGATCGTGTTCATAGAGCAAACAATGACGACACATCTATGGCATGCATTAGCAAACCATGCATTTTCTGTAGTCCAGCTATTATTTATTCACAGGGCTCCCTAGTATGGCACAAGTGAGACAGCAGAAGATACAATACCTGCACACTTGTCAAGAGTCGTGTTCAAATTCAGTGTTTGAATAGAAATATTCATGATTATCCGGGGGGAGCGCAAACGTAGGATCCGCCAACTGACTGTTGCCATGGAAACAATGACAATTTCCTGTTGTTACCTAACGGGCAGCAATGAGGAAGCTTCTGCACCCCTCACCCCCCATGCCCGCCCCCCCATCCATCCAATCCGCCTGGAGGACAGTGACCCCTTCATCTCCTCTTGACCCCCCCCCCCCCCTTCTCCTCTTTGGTCACCGGCCATGACCACTGCTTCCGGCACAGCAAAACAATTAAACAATTATGGATGAAAAACAACATCCACTTACGCTCAAAGTCGGAGTCTTCGTCGTCATCGTCGTCCTCGCCGTTCGACTCTGTCTGCATGGGCTCGCCGTCAAACATCACGCCCTTGGTGGGCTTCCCACTGCCGCCGCCGCCCGCCCCATCCTGACTCCTGTTGTCCCGCAAGCGGGTGAAGTACTGTACGGCGAACTCCACAAGGTCCGTGGGCCGCTGTCGCAGCACCTCCACGGTGTAGCCCTGCAGCAGCTCGGTCAGCCCCACGGGTATCTCGATACTCATGGCTGTGTTGTGTGTCTCGCAAGGCGAAGGATGCTATCTATCTAAACAGGGAAGGGGGAAGGCGAGGTAAGAGGTCATTCACATGGCGTATTGGGTTGTTTTCCAGGCCTCATTGACATTGCACTACTGTAATATCACAAGATATTTACTGAATTCACAGATGGGATTCTTGGTGCTGATGGACAGGAGGTAGTGGCGGATTCAGAATGTGGACATCAGCCATGTTTTTCTTTTGATCATGATTTTGAGTTTGAATTGATCCCGTTATAAACAGACATATTCAGAGTTTAACAGATTACTTTCTTGGTGCCAGTACATGTCTCTAAACTCTAGACTCTGTGTGTGTGTGTGTGTGTGTGTGTGTGTGTGTGTGTGTGTGTGTGTGTGTGTGTGTGTGTGTGTGTGTGTGTGTGTGTGTGTGTATGTGTGTGTGTGTGTGTGTGTGTGTGGCTGATGATGATGATGACAGCAATACTGGCAGCTCGCGTGGCAAGGGCAGTAGCGTTACCGACGTCACGGCAATCAAATCTGACAGCTCAGGAGAAACCTGGTTATGCTATTCAGTTGCAAGTCATTGCCGTTGAGTGATATTATCATAAAAAAAGAAGGAGAGGCCAGTTCATCTAGCGCCAAGCGAGGGAACTCACAGTTCCCACGGCTGCACCCGTTTGAGTGCAAAGATATGGGCCTCAACGTTAGCTGTGGAAAGACAGATAACCGCTGACGCTCGGGGGACGGGGCGCAATAAGAGCCCCCAGAAACACACGTCAACTCCCCGGCTGATTGAACCACATTGTGACTCGCTGTTTGAGATACATAACAGTTAAGACCTTTGTTAACAGTTAACAGTTTAGTTTGCACCAAGTAGACGCAGCACATCCTAATGACATCTCGCTAGCTTAATGTGCCACCCCGAATCCAGAGACAGCTCGGTCGGCGATCTGACTCAGGTACGAGCGGTGAGAATACGGAGGGCAAGAACCGTTAACCCGCCGTGTACAATACACCCGAGCCTGCATAGCTGATGCTGAGATTGTTAATAGTGGGCTTGATCACTAATCACCTTCCAGTCAGCCCTTTTGGTAAGCTAACACATGAGCATGGCGGACTGGTCGGAGAGGCTAAGTCACCGATAAGTGGCTAGCTGCAGGAGACTGTTGATACGGCTAGTAGCTAATAGCTCGGTTTTACCAGAGCCGGTGAGACATGACAACGAGCTAAAGTACCGCAAGAAGTGGACCCAACAGTGTGTCACTTACATGTGAATGTGTCCCGCCGGCTAGACGAGCCAGTCCCCTCCTATGTGTCTTCCCTGCTCTTCTTTATTTCGCCTCTTCTTCTTAGTCCGTCTCCTTGCCAGCGTAGCGACCGGATCCACAGAGAGCGATTATTATCCGATTGGAAAACCCCAGCAATCGCTTATTTATTTTTACTCGCTAACGTTTTTTTTTTGTTGTATCGAGCTATGTGCCAGCCAGCCCTATAGCGATGCTGCTTGCTATTCTGAAAAAAGCGACAGCCGACTTCTTCTTCTCCTCTCCGTCACCGTCTCGGCTTCTCTCACGGGCGACGTCCACGCAGCGACTGGGAGAGGGTGGGACTTGTCACGGCGGGCGGCGGTGTGTGGAGAGCGGGTTGGCGAGGGAGCCGAACGTGTTTATTGCGTTGAACCTGTCAACTCACCGGGAAATCTCCACAACGTTGCGGTCGGATCGATCCGAGGCAGCTGAAGAAAAAAAATATATCACGATTTAGAAACCGTACATATCACACGACACGAATACTGTCGAATAGAAAGCGAAATGAGTGACATCCAATAAGAAGTCCGTTGGGTTGTAAAGGACACCGGGATGTGGATTTTACAGATCCGTTGGAATTCGCCCGCAGCCTCCCTGAGATAAGAGGCACTCAGCGGCTGTGCGAGCTCCAAGGAAACGAGATCCGTTGGACCCGTTAGAGGGCGTGGTTACCATGGGCAATAGGCAGCAGCTCTGACGTTGATTGACACACATGTTGGACATCGCATATCCATTTAAGTGGGTTTCTGTTAATATATGGTTGGTCGAAAACGAATAACTTAGGTCCCCAACCACCCAAATAGTAAATAATACTCTCTCTCTCTCTCTCTCTCTCTCTCTCTCTCTCTCTCTCTCTCTCTCTCTCTCACACACACACACACACACACACACACACACACACACACACACACACACACACACACACACACACACACACACACACACACACACACACACACACACACACAACAATAATAATAATAATACACACACGGTTGTATTATTTGTATCTGTTTATGATTAAATATGTAATTGCAGGTCATTTTTCCATCCCCAGCAATCAAGTGTAACGATCTTACGTTCGATGGCTCCTCCATCCTGCCCTCCATCCTTCCTGCCCTCCTTCCTTCCTTCCTTTGGCCCACTTCTTATCCTTCCCTGGCCCTTTCCTGTTTCTATTCCTCTCCTTCTGACAAGCACAGTGTGGTTTGACGTGAAATCGAATCACCTAAGCTCATGTGATCCTAATCATCTCTTCTTAGCACTATAGAACACATGTACCGATTTGTTCGTGTTAGCAAATAATTATTATTAGTGAAGGAAGGCCTACTAGCAGAATGTGTAGTAGGTCTAGGAGTAGCAGTAGATCAACTCGTAGTAATAGTAGAAGCAGGGGCGGATCTAGCCATTTTGGGGCCCTAGGCAAAATATAGACATGGGGCCCTCATTTTTGAAACACGTACACAAAACAAATAACCATCCCAATACTCTTAGAATCGCAATAAACCCATAGTGCACTGCCACTCAACTCTCCACAGTAAAATCAGTTTCAGATATATATATATTTTTTTTTATTTATTTTTTTATTTTTTTTGGTTGGGGCCCTAGGCACTTGCCTAGGTTTGCCTAATGGAAGATCCGCCACTGAGTAGAAGGACAGAGTTTCATTTCAAATGTAACTAATTGTAAGTGAATAAGTAGGCTAAACGCTAAAGGGAAGGCCTCTCCCTGCTCATAGATCTATATCCAGCTTTTCTTGGGTGCTTCGCTAATTACCTCCATGCACCTAGACGCACTCAGTATACCGGCGTTATGCTATCCCATTGCCCTCCTTTACTTCTGTGCGACGGGTTAAAGCCGTTGCTATGGTCACGGGGGAGCCCAGATGTAATTCCTAGAACAACTTTGTAATTGGCTCAGGCGCTCCTTCAAGCCAACCGACAGCAGTCAAACACTGGCCTCGAGTCTCCCCCTTCTGGTAGAAGAGCGCATAGCGTCTACACGTTATAGAAACAGCTGATATCTTATGAATGCCTTTGTGGGACACGATATGTCATAGCCGATTCAAGGAAATATTAACTTACTATTGGTCTACTTTATTTAACATAAAAAAAATGGTTAGCCTAGAGCAAAGGACAACAACGCAGTATCATCAGAAGTGGATTTAACCAATTGGTAGGCCTCAAATTGGTATCATCGTCATTTCTCAAGAAGACGATAAGGATATCGGATCTTTAGAAATAATGTAGACCTATCTCAGTTTTCCCGAGAGAGCTCCAGACTCAAAATATATAAAATATACGTGTCGCTACGAGTCCTCGTTCCCTGGTGTTCTTAAATCGGTCCTCTGGGAGACGCTGTTGGTGTATTTTCGATTGGATCAAAGATAATTAATTGCATACATTCTACATTTTTAGAGGCATTAGAAATCAGAACAGAAAGAGAGCGAGAGCGAGAATGGACAGACCTAATAGTGCACTAAAAAGAGGGGAAATTAATATGTGGAATACAGATACTCCGTCAGCCCTTTCAGTTATGATAATGTTGTATTTGCTGTGGAGACCTCTTTAGGACGATGAAAGACATATAGCCTAGAATAAACTTCGAATTTGCTAAACGGTAAAATAATACATTATAGTAATTCATCCCTCCATTCATTAATGCTTTAATTCATACACACAATTCATACACAGCATTGCATTCATATGAAATGCGGAATCAAAAATCACATTCACAGAAACGATGTAGTTGTGAATGGAAATATGTGATATAGGCCTAATGCTGCCCCCTACTGGCTCACGGACAGCGACAGGTGAATCTCCACAGCAACCTCAGTTAGAGAAGCAACCACCTACATCTGCATTTTGTCACAGACACAAGAAAACCTGCCTCGAACCCGCTGATCTATGCTGCACCGCGACCTAACCAATCTGCTGTAATTTTGGCTTCCCACAGAAACGAATGGACCTGTGTGGTGTGTGAGGTAAGTTTGAATAGGCTTCCATGTTTTTTCATCTGCAGTTTAATTCTAGGCTTATTTATCTTACATACTGAAAATCGGATTCACTTTCTATAGTTCCAAGAACTTAAAGTGTGTGAAGTTCATTGAATAAGAGAGCAATTAAACAGTGATATAGTTTATTTCTAGAGCAATACCGAACATTTCAGAGCAAGACCTTCAATTCCACTTATTCAGAAGTCATTTAATTTGAGTTATAATATATACAATTATTATGTAACAGTATTTAGTTAGTTACAAAAAGAGGTTACATTTACAGAAAGGACAGGATGTTACATATAAATGCAGGACCCACAAATGAAACATATTGACAGGATATCTAGACATATGGATATATATAGACATTCACAGTTGCTTTTTATTCACTTGCTCTCCTTTTAAGTCAACATTTGTTTTGAAGTGCTATTTCAAATTCTTTGGCTGAATTAAACATAATTTTCTCAAATAAATATCAGTGTTCTGCTTAATCCTCAATGGACCCAATATCCTATTGTCTTCACAAAATAGATGTTCTTACAAAATGTCACATTTCTAACAATACTGGAAATAAAACATATAGGTCTTTTCTTAAAGAAAAAAGTGAGGTCCAAACCAACGCATACATTCAGAAAGAGAGAGAAAACATTGCACGGAAGTCAAGAGAATCAATCAAAAGTGGTTTGGATGGATGCATATGATGCCACAGATCACATTGTATTAACACCTTCAACCGACCTACAGGATTTAATAAACATGCCTTTTGGAACTCTGTACAAATCAATCCTTCAGATTCCATCCTTCAAGAATATATCTCAATAGACTCCAGAAAAAAATCATTCTCAAGAGCGAATTGTATGGCAGAAGTCTTGGCTAGGAAAATAGCAGACGGCTTTCATTCCAAGACTGTTGAAACAACAGCCAAACTAAAAGTCGGGCAACAGACATGAAAACCTCATGAAAACCACAGAGACGGAGAGGCAGAAACAACATCTTATACACAAGTGTTAACCATTTACATTATGACCATTGTTTTGCCAAAACTAACACGCACAGTCCTTGGAACGGAATATAAGGCACAAGGAAATATGCAACATGTTTGACATATTTCTAGGAAAAAGGATCAACATTCCTTCAACAAAACACTAAAACATATTTCCAGTGGCATTACATTACTAAGTATTCATTTCACTGTGGTTGTGGGACCTCCAGACAATGGGTTCAAAGGAGAACTGCAGAACGAAGAATAGAAACAAAATCACCTCACAAGTAGGTCAGTTGTTCCAACTTCTTTGAGATCCATAATTTGTTTAGAAGAAACGCATAAACACAAACTCATTCTTTTTTACAGCTATGCAAATTGAGACTTAAGACCAACATTTTTCAGAAACAGACGAGACGAGACCACATCTGAATGAACACGACACATTGACAGATGAGCAGAAACACATAGTCTGTGAGGAATCATAACAGAGACTCTTAAAACGCCTCTAAATTGTTTTAAACACATAACCATTTTACATTTCTACCTATTTGAACTTACAATAGTTCATTAAAAGTGCACCCAATGTAAAACAATACCGAATTAGTTAACTGCATTAGAATATAAAAAGTGCCTTTTCATGCCGTATTTCATTGAAGTAAAATGCACAAAAGTCACGTCTGTATAAATAGGGTTATGTATGTTGTTCAGAAAATAACAGCAATATATACCCACATTAATATCAATTTCAAGATGTATGAACAATATGACTTATTTGCTGTCCTACAGTGTTATTCTTGACAGTAGTGGATACAGTAAAAATTAAGAACCTCAATCTCTAAAATACTACATACTGAAGAATTTCAAATCAAATACATGTTTTCTTTGTTGCTTTGTTTTAAAAAAATAAAATAAAATTAAAAGTAATGATCTATATACATTATAGCTTTATTAATTGATGAGTTATCCCAGAGCTAAACTGATAGAAAGCCCTGTGCTTCAGAGATAGACACATCAACCATTATTTTCACTAATGTGGTCCTATCTTTTCAAAGTTAAACCTGCACTATGTACGTTTACCCATTTAGCACCATCTAGTGGTTTGCGTTGTAGTGAGAGTTCTAGTCAATAGCTGCAGTAGGAAAGCTACAAAGTGCAGGCTGAACAGTTCTATTGGTCTTTAATATGTATTTTGCCTGAGGACCAACCACCGCAACCTGTCTCGCTCAGGTTAAGTGTAATTTCCTTATACGTTATAGGGAAAACTAAAGTCAAACACGAAAGAGCTACATGGCTAAGGTTTTCAAACCACTATTTCACATGCAACAGCTCACAGAGGAAACAGTCATTGTGTAAAGTTCAATCTTCCTTTTTTTTAACATTAAAGAATATTGCTGTCTTCAAACCTGCTGTCCAATTACGTGGCACTTTGATAGAAAGATTTTAACCCTTGGACCAATTAGATGTAATGTTTCTTTGTGTTGTGGCTTTCCCTTTAAAAAAAATCGGCGTCTTCTCCTACCCATGTCCTCCTATGTTATTTACAGAAAAAAAAAAAAAAACTCCTCTGACATACCCATTTATAAACGAGATGTATAATGTATATATTAATGTATGTCTGACTATGTTGTACTGGTGTATGATCTTGAATAATAAAACAAAGATATATCAGGCCATTAAGACCTCAAAGAGCAGCCGTAAAAGGGTATGGGCCATAAACTCTCAGGAAATAAAGATAGATCTAAATACACCTGCAATCACCAATCAATTCTGAAATTGTTTCCTGGTGAAACGGAGCGAGAGAGAGCGAGTGCGATATGGATGCTAGTACACATGGTTGTTTGCTTGTTTATCCGTGTGTGGTTTCCCCTTTTCCCTTTGAGCCTTTAGAACAAGGGAACGACATCGTTGGCTGCTGGCCAGACCTGATCTGGGTCGTTAATGAACACATTCTCCTCAAGTTTGCCTTTCAAAAAGGTGCTGCCATGGTTACGGAAAGTCAGCCTCTCGCTCACTCCCCCTCTCTCTCTCTCTCTCTCTCTCTCTCTCTCTCTCTCTCTCTCTCTCTCTCTCTCTCTCTCTCTCTCTCTCTCTCTCTCTCTCTCTCTCTCTCTCTCTCTCTCTCTCTCTCTCTCTCTCTCTCTCTCTCTCTCTCTCTCTCTCTCTCTCTCTCTCTCTCTCTCTCTCTCTCTCTCTCTCTCGCCACTGCCGTCCGATGCTAATCGCGGCGGCTCGATTTGTACGTGTGACATCACAGGTGGTGCACATATAACAACGCACACCCACGCAGCCATAACAGTCGAGTAAAACAATGTGGATTGTCAAGTGTTTCCCAGTGGACTCTTGGAATATGTCCCAGTGGAATTGTCTGAGCTGTGGGATGTTGTCTCGAACAAATGACATCTCTTCAAATTTCGAACCTTCCTGCAGTGGTGATAATTGACCACTGGGGGCGGTGTGGGGCCATTATGGCACCACGACAATGGAATAGAAACAACAGCCTCTGTGAAGGCAGAACAATGCCTGCTTGTCTCCACGGCAACTTGGGGGGGGGGGAATTGGGACCTGCCACTTCTGTGCAGTATGAAAGGGTTGAGATAATAAAAAAACTAACTACAAGACACCCTGGTTCCTGACACGGTCAGAGGAGAAATATGAATACAGGGCTACAACAGAAGAAGACACAATAGAGGGATTTGAAAAAGAGTCGAAAAGCACTGATAAAAAAAATATAGTGCTTAAAGAAAGAGGATGTATTGTTCAATAAACCTGCTACCTTGGGTAACTTAACATATGGGAATAAAAAAAAAAAGCGGAAAGAAAAAGAAGGATGTTTCCGTGGCAACGCATGAGAAGGTTCACCATGGATACCGTAAGGAGTGACGCCCAGAATTCCTGCTGCAATTCGTTTGTAGTACGGAGGTAAAGAAAAGTAGAACAGTCCAAACAGTTGTTAGTGATCTATTTCGACTGAACTTAAAACATCTCAAATGTACTCGTGGCCAAAGGGAGTCTTAATTAAGGTACTTTGGAAAACAAACCATAACCCAAATATCAATAGAATCCATACCATGATCTCTGATCCCTACGGGGAAAATGTTGCGCAATGTGAGCGTTCCCCCCCCCCCCCCCCCCACACCTCATGATCCGAGGTCGAATCAGGTCAGACAACTCGTGGAATGCAGGACGTAGCTGGATCAGTCTGAGACTACAGCTTGCAAGAGGCAAGACCAGCTGCGAAAAAAGACAGGGTTGTAAATAAACAACACTGGGGCAAAGGGATGGGATACCCAACTACCCAACCAAGGTCAGAGACACGCCAAAGAAATTGCATGCTAGAAACGGCAGGGTAAAAGACAGAAGAAAATAAACACTAAATGAACGAGGTGATCTGAGGTGAAGATGTGTAAACTAAGATGATCATCAGTAAGACACTGAAGACGACTTCACTTGTCTTCAGGCTGGGCCACAGATGCCGTCTTCACTGCCTTAATAAAGAGCAAATGACATCTGGGGTCATCCTCTATTATTGCTCTCGGCCGTGACCCTGCCAAGGTCAAGGGTCACGGGGGTGCGTGTGAGAGGCATTTGACTCCCTGACCCTCCATGCTGTGGTGAGTGAATATTGACGGAAAGATCAATATTTATAGGAGAGAGCGGGAGGGAAGTTGTTAGATGCTGCAATGTTTTTTAATTAATTTAATTCCCCCTCGACCTTCGTGACCAGAGTAGTGCTATGGATGCCAGGTGTTGGGGTGTCAGTCACTTCATAATATGCTAGTCCATCAAAATAAAAGCCTTCTGGGGACAACAACACATAATAAAAAATAATGTTAACCGTAGACATAGATCAATGCCATGTTGTAAACTGTTATTTTATCTCTCAGCAGAGACCCAGCTTTTCTAGATTATCCTCAGCTATGCGAGTGGGGCCCCAACACAGATGTTTTCTTGGTGGTTTTCCCGATAGACTAGTAAAAACAGTGTGGGACGGCGGAACAACACGCAGGGCACGCTGGGCTTGGGGCCGGGGGCGGGTGACTGCGAGGGGCAGGACCTTGGCCCGGAAAGCCTGGGGAAAAAACTGAAGTGCATTGAGCCATCAGTGCTGGAGGAGTCTGCCAGTCTGTGCTCTAGGGTTGCGGTCAGGACAGTGGGCGGAGTCAGCCTGAGTTTTAGGCCGCCTCTGCTGTTTGGGGTTGACCCCTAGTGACGTGGTTGAGGTCTTGCGATGGGCTTGAGTCAGTGGTTGAAGTGTCCATCAGTGGTAGGCTGGCTGTTGAGCAATAGTGGGCAAAGTAAATTCTTATTTACCGTAGGGTTTAGGCTTGATAGTGGGTGGAGCCTAGGGGGCTTTGTAGGGCTGAGGCTGCGTACAGTGGGTGGAGCCTAGGGGGCTTTGTAGGGCTGAGGCTGGGTACAGTGGGTGGAGCCAAGGGGGCTTTGTAGGGCTGAGGCTGGGTACAGTGGGTGGAGCCTAGGGGGCTTTGTAGGGCTGAGGCTGGGTACAGTGGGTGGAGCCTAGGGGGCTTTGTCGGGCTGAGGCTGGATACAGTGGGTGGAGCCTAGGATTCTTATTGGGGAGGTGACAGTCGCTCTGTTAACCATGACGTTAATTCCTTGAGGACCGACTCGGAAACCTCTGGTAGCTCGTGATGAAGAGCGTGGTAGGCTCCCTCATATACCTGGGGGAATGATGAAGATGAAGACATGTGAGAGAGAGGGTGAGAAACAGGGGAGGGACATTTTTTTTTTCCGATGCCAATGGGTGGAGAATAGCACTCTTAGCGGTACAAATAAATTCCGTCAAACAAGTTTGATTTAATGCAACTCAACATCAATACATCACCACAATTCCAAAGGACAAACCTAGCCTCTAAAACACAGTGAACCCCCGGCCCCTCCTGTACCTTGAGCTTCTTGTCGGCGCTCGCCGCCTGCTCGAACATCAGCCGGGCGCCGCTGATGTCGCACAGCTTGTCGGTGTCCCCCTGGAGCAGCAGGAAGGGCCAGGCGATGGCCGGGATCACCCGCTGGATGCGCTCCACCGCCCCCATCAGCTGCATGGCGAACGACACGCGCAGCCCGCCGTGGTAGTTGAGCGTGTCCTGGTCGTACGCCTCCACCTAACAAGAGGTGGTGGTGGAGGAGGAGGAGGAGGAGGGGGGAGATAACGAGGAGACGAGTTAGAGGGGGGGGGGGGGTGGGGGGGCGGGAGAGCGAGAGGGAGAGAGAGCGAGGGAGCCTTATCTGAGGAGCAGCCCATGTGTGTGCGAGGGAGAGAGCGAGCGTACCTGAGCGTGGAGCAGAACCAATTTGCATAAAAAAGGCTGATACAAGTGCTAACCGTTTTAGTTAAGACCAATCAATTAAAATGGACACCGGGGATTAAACACACACACGCGCGCACACGCGCCGAAACGAACAAACGCGCTCCGACAGCCTTGTGATGGAAATAAGGCGCAAGGAAGCTTGACTAAACTTGGACAGAGCGCGACGTACCGCTTTGTACATTGTGTCAGGCGCACAATGGGGGGCTGTATTTTTTAAACAACAATGGAGGAGCGTGGAATCTTCCGGGTCCCGTCCTTTTAAAAGTAAAGTGTTTGGAGGGAGGCCGACAGCAGGAGGCAGACTCAAAGCGGGGAGCCGACAGTAAGGCTGGGGAGGCTTGTGTCACACGACCCCCGGGGCTCAGCCGGCTTCCTTTAGCAGATCCAAGCACAAGCTGTTGAGCAGTATGGGAACTGCAGTCCCACGTCCCGCTCACCCTTGCTCCAGAGACACAGCGGTGACACCGCAACTCTGAGCCCAGGCAGTAGCCACCTCGCTCCAGTGTGTGAGGTGTGTGACGTGTGGGGCGGTGTATGTGTACGATGGGGAATGCTGGAAGACGGGAACACAAACGCGTAGAGTGAGCGTGAGAGGCCCGGGGCCCTGATCACAACAAACTAGGGGTGTAACGGTACACGTATTTGTACCGAACCGTCACGGTACAGGCACTTCGGTGCGGTTACAGAGGTGTTACAGAGGTGTACCGCGGTTCGTAAATGTGGCGTACATAGCGTTAATATGGTGAATGTAAAGGCTTGTTTTCGCGATGCGGAATTTAAAACTTGAAGTCGGAGTTCCGCCCGGACCGTTCAGCCAAAGTATACTGCTCCGACTCCGTAATCCGCTCAGCAACTCTCCGTCGGGATGTCGGATACGCAATGCAATTCGCCGCCCGATGTATCTTATATGTTGACCACAAACCATGTAAGCAGTGTAAATAAACTTCCAAAGCTCTTCAAATCTTATTTGGGGGTTTATTGGTTCTTAAGGTGCAAACTAAACAATGTACAAAGTAATTAAGGTGCAAAATCAAACCGGAGAAGTGATTCAGGAAATTATATTGTTAGAGGACCACAGCCCTTGTCGTCTCCGTTGTGTCGACCAATAGGTTCATGGCGATAGTTAAAAAA
The DNA here is from genome assembly GCF_031168955.1 of Gadus macrocephalus. Classification (NCBI taxonomy): domain Eukaryota; kingdom Metazoa; phylum Chordata; class Actinopteri; order Gadiformes; family Gadidae; genus Gadus; species Gadus macrocephalus. The sequence continues at coordinate 19,932,458 of NC_082382.1, forward strand.
TATTGGATGCGCACGTAAGCTACGGAGAGGGTCTCCGACAGGCTCTCCGGCTCTCCGTGTCTACGTACAGCACTTTAACATGCATACGCTTTTGAAAAGGCACCATCCAGGCGTTACTATCACCGTTGCTGTGAAAAAAACATGAGCTCACAACACTATTTCAACAACCCCTGTCTGGGAATTCAGAGATGCAAATGCCATAACCAAGTTTATCTGTGTTTTCATTGCTGCTTATCTACGGGTTGAGAAACAAGCAGTTTTTTTTTTTTCATTTTCCCCTTAACTATTAACCGTACCGTGACTTAAAAACCGAGGTACATATCTATTACCGAACCATGACTTTTGTGTACCGTTACACCTCTACAACCAACCCAATCGCTCTTTGCGGACAGGCAAACACATTTTTCCACCCTACACATTTTTGCATTTTAAAAAGGTTAACAGGCACAAAGGTTACATTTTAAAACATTGCCTCTAGATTTTCCAAAGGTTGTTTGGGAAAATGAAAATGTAAATTACAACCTGAAAAAGCTTGTCATTTACATTAATATTGTTTGAACCCCTGAGCACACACACACACACACACACACACACACACACACACACACACACACACACACACACACACACACACACACACACACACACACACACACACACACACACACACACACACACAAACACACACAAACACACACACACACACACACACACACGGCAGAGTCTCACCTTTTTGTGGTCCCGTGAGATCCAATTGGACTGGATGGAGCCCAGAGGGAGGCTGGGGGCCAACTGGTTCATCACCTTGGCCACAAACACCTGAAGGGGAACAGAAACACAACCGCTTAGGAAAGGAAATGAGGAGAGAAGACGGTCGAAGGGGAGAGGAGGAGGAGAAGAGAGGAGAGGAGAGGAAGACAGGAGAAGAGGAGTGAAGTGGAGAGAATAAGAGGAGACCAGAGAGGGGAGAAGAGAGAAAAGAGAGGAAAGGAGAGGAGAAAAAGAAGCAGAGAAGAGAACATAGGAGAGGAGAGAACATGAAGAGAGCAAAGAGGAGAGAAGGGGTAAGGAAAATAAAATATATGAGAGGAGGAGAGGAGTTAAGTAGAGAAAAAGAGGAAAGGAGAGGAGAAAAAAAGAAAGACGAGCGAATATAAGAAAGCACAAGACCAGAGAAACCAGGAAATGATTCCTTAGCCCAAGTGAAGGAGTTCAAGTACCTCAGGGTCTTGTTCGCGAGTGAGGGTACTATGGAGCGTGAGATTGGCCGGAGAATCGGAGCAGCGGGGGCGGCATTGCGTTCGCTTTACCGCACCGTTGTAACGAAAAGAGAGCTGAGCCGCAAGGCAAAGCTCTCGATCTACCGGTCGATCTTCGTTCCTATCCTCACCTATGGTCATGAGGGCTGGGTGATGACCGAAAGGACGAGATCGCGGGTACAAGCGGCCGAGATGAGTTTTCTCAGAAGGGTGGCTGGCGTCTCCCTCAGGGATAGGGTGAGAAGCTCAGCCATCCGTGAGGAACTCGGATTAGAGCCGCTGCTCCTTTACTTAGAAAGGAGTCAGCTGAGGTGGTCCGGATAAGCGGACGAAAATTAGATGAGATGAGACAAGACCAGAGAGTATAGAAGTGTAGGAGAATGTGGAGAGCGTAGGGATCTTCCAGCAACAAACCATGAAAATAAAAGAAAGTCAGTAGAGAGAAGGAAAACCAACGCATCTGAGGACATATTGTAAGAGTCAACTGATGCGTGTGTTTCAGCTGTTTAAATAAAACCATGAAGAAGAGAAGCCAAATGGACCATGGACAGGATGGAAAGGGGAGAATATGATGAAATAATTCAGAGAAAACAAAGGAAGATACATTAAAAAAAATGCAGTATTACAAGGTAAATGGAGAGTTTACTTTGAAGGGCGTCGCTGAATCCGGGTTCATCTGGACCAGGGGAGAGATCAGTACCACGCCCGCAAAGTCATTGGCTCTCTCACTCGCTGTCAGGATGGAGATGGCCCCGCCCTAGTGGTAAACAAAAGACAAACACTTGAGTCACAAACAGTAAGGGTCGCCTCCCTTATATGGTCACATAAACAGAAACATGCTGTGCGAGAGCAAGAGCCCCCTTGATCCACACACGTATTACTGCTTCAAGGCCAAGGCCAGTGGAGAGCAGTGGGAAGGACAGGACAGCCTGCTTCCAGTGTGTTTGGATGAACTCAAAACATCCATGGAAAACAGGACAAAGGAAAACATATTTTTAAATAATAAGAAGAACCATAATAAACTATATTTACCACAGCATTTCTAAATATTCTCTTTTAATCTAGATATTTTTTTCAGTGAGTACAGTGATTTTTAACTGGTGGGTCACAAGGGCAGTTTGAGTGGGTAGCAGGGCATATTAGGCCAGACCATAATCATTAGAAAGAAGCCAATGAATTTCAATGTTCATTCATATTTGGCTTACTACATGTTTGGCTTTACTTTATTGAGTTTAACCCCACTTGTTGCAGTTTTTTTTTTTGCGCTCCATGTTTCTAACAGTTAACGACATGGCACTGCTGAACACTGCAATATTTGGTCAATACATTCCTTATTTACGGGCCAGAACTTGATGACTATGGTCACATACGACTTGAGGCAGGCGAAAATTGCAGAGTCGGCCTGACCCAGAGCAATCGCTATCTTTATTGGGCTCCCCCACTTCGGCCTTGGAAGGCTGATATCTCTCCACACCCCTGGTTGTTACGCAGACAGATGCACCCTTCCCCCCCCCTCCCACATGTGTTTGTGATGTTTTTGATATGTTGCTTATGTGCTGAGGTGTTTTTTTGCTAATGCCTACACTGTGCCCCCCTTAGAGGAGCCTAGTTTGGGAATTACCCTTTTTTTCCCCTCGTTTACCCTCTCGTTTACCTTTTTCCCCCTCGTTTACCCTCTTGTTTACCTTTTCCCCCTCGTTTACCCTCTCGTTTACCTTTTCCCCCTCGTTTACCCTCTCGTTTACCTTTTCCCCCTCGTTTACCCTCTCGTTTACCTTTTCCCCCTCGTTTACCCTCTCGTTTACCTTTTCCCCCTCGTTTACCCTCTCGTTTACCTTTTCCCCCTCGTTTACCCTCTCGTTTACCTTTTCCCCCTCGTTTACCCTCTCGTTTACCTTTTCCCTCTCGTTTACCTTTTCCCCCTCGTTTACCCTCTCGTTTACCTTTTCCCCCTCGTATACCCTCTCGTTTACCTTTTCCCCCTCGTTTACCCTCTCGTTTACCTTTTCTAATCTAATAATGAGGGAGCGCGTGCGCCCCGACGGTCCCTCCGTCCCGTCTCCCCACACCGTCTGTTATGTTTCTTGGACGGGATGTAACTGGTACTAATTCCGCTGCTCTGTACTTGTGACATGGGCAATGACAATAAAGTATTCATTCCCATGTGGGTCCTGAGACTAGACTGGTTGAGAACCACTGAGTTTGTACGCACACATTGAGTCCCCAGGGGTTTGTGGCATTGCTGGACCAATCCATTAAGGTATCAGAACCACTGAGTTTGTACGCACACATTGAGTCCCCAGGGGTTTGTGGCATTGCTGGACCAATCCATTAAGGTATCAGAACCACTGAGTTTGTACGCACACATTGAGTCCCTAGTGGTTTGTGGCATTGCTTGACCAAATCATTAAGGTATCAGATGCACTAACTAACGACATGCTCACTGTAGAACATGCAGCGTGGTAGCCAGGTGTAAAAGGTAACCACCTTGACCAGGAAGACACCCATCACGATTAAAATCACCAGTGAATTATTTAGCATGTTACACGTTACCTTCGATTTGGATAGTTAACTAAAAGAGGTTCAGGCAAACCACAGTGTTAAGTGATAAAGTTAGGAAAACCACAGTAAACAGTGTGAAAATAATAGAAAATAATAAATCATGTAAGTCATTTAATAAAGATAGGGACTTTCTAATTGAATAATGATGAGAAAATATTCCTTTAAAATTATAAAGATATGAGGTTTGAAATGTCATATCATACATTACATATCAAATGATGACATATACTGTTACATCAATAATACAAGTTTAATTTAGTGTTTAGTAGGCCATTTAGAAGTCAGAAAATAAAAATCATGAGATTTGTAGTCCACATGATTGTCGTCATACCAGTTTCCTTAGGGCCTTTCCCAAACTAGAATTAGGTGAGGGGTTATGGAGCAGAGAACAGTATGACTATGTGTTGATTCCAGAAGAGGGTGTGGATTTCCATCCCAGTCATTCTGTTCACAGCTGGTTAGGAGAACCCTCCACCCAAACAGTGTGGAGCAGGATAATAATCTTTGGCAGAGATTCCGAGCAAAGATTTTTTGCATATTCAATTAACATACCATCTCTTCCAGGCTGGTCGATGCACTAGTCTTTTGGTAATTCATGTTATTCTGGAGAATGACCAAGTTATATACTGATGAATGTAGGACACAGACAATTGTTTACAGAGAGAGTGTGAGAGAGGAAGGGAGAGACAGAGAGACACAGAGAAGAAAAAAAACAGGTAGAGACAGACAGATCGAGAGAGAGACAGAGACACTGGCAGAGACAGAGAGAGGGACAGAGAACCTCTTTCTTAATTGATCAATTCGCTTCCGCTGGGTTTCTGCACACCCTTTGTCAGTTTAAAATTTGAATATTCATGAGGCAGGAGCCAGGCATCGAGTGAGCGTCTGAAAAGAGACGCGGCACTCATGACCAACACAGCCTTTCCCACCACAAGAATCCCACTTCAAGAGCCAAACCAACGCAAGTTCTCTCTCAGTTTCCCTTCTTTCTCTGCGGCTCTCTCTCCATTTTCTCTGTTCCTTTTGCTCAAGGGTGTTTTGTTTTGTTCAGTACACACACTCACACATTCCTGCAGTCAATTAGCATATTTTAATTGAGCTTAAGTTCGTAGAAGCAAAAGATGAGAAAAATAAAGTTTAAGGGAAGAGGAGGTGAGGAAGGCAGAGATGGAGACAGGGAAGAGGGGAAGACAGGAGAGACAGAGTGATAGAGACTGGAGGGGTGTTAGATTGAGGACAAAGAGTCCTTCAGAAGTATGCATCGAGGGCATTGGATGAGTTTTGCACACAAACACACACACACAGACTCACATTTGAATGTTCCCATTGAACAGCATAGTGACCCTAAAGTTGAACTTGTAGAACCCGAAACGGATGAAGGCATACTCTCACTGGCATTCACAGTTCACTAAAGTTAACCCACAGCAATCAATCAGAATACCAACCGGTTACACTTTACTTCACATGACAGCGTCCGGTGACAGGGTAATTATATAAGTAAGTACTGTGTAATGAGCGCTGTAACCGCGTGTATTTAATATGTCACACCATTGTGGAACCTAACCTAGGGGTTAAGGTGAGAAAAAGGTGAAAATGGTGGAAAACCCCTTCAGGGTGATCCAAGACCCACCTGCTTCCCATAGTGGTCCTGCACCGCTCTCTTTGGGTTGATTTCGCATATCTAGCTTTACTTTAACCATTACTGAATTACGGTTTAGTTTTAGTGTGTTGTGTAACAAATTGTGTACCTACACTGTGACAAGGACATTGTGATGTTAAAGGCTACCAGTAAACAAACTGAGAACATGACTGATTCATGGTGAAGTACAGTCCGACCCTGTGAACAGACACATCCGTCTGGCAAACTTTTAACGTGTACTTTAAAAGTTTGTACTTTTAAAGTGAGATAAAGCCAATGTTGTTGCTTCAGTATCCCTATTAGATCAGATAGGGCTGATCTGATGCACTGCAAGTCCTGTTCTACACGGAGCAGCGCACTCCTTCTCTCCGGATGGGTAACAGAGAAGTTTTATTTAAACAGATGATGCTGAGCTCAGAATCACTGACTTGATTGATGGCTGGCTTTTGTGCCGTTATCATTCAATGATTACGAATATTTGGATGCACTCGTCTAACGCAAACACAGTGGCGCTGTCCAACTGTGTGTGTGTGTGTGTGGTGTGGTGTGGTGTGTGTGGTGTGGTGTGGTGTGTGTAGTGGTTTGTGTGTGTGTGTGTGTACCTACATGCCTGCAGGTTGGCGATGGATTAGACATTATGAATAATACTGTTTACACATCTCCCCCAAATTCCTCCTTGGGGTCAGCCCTAAGTCAAAGAATGCTGCTTTGGAAAACATTCAGTCACGCACACAGGCCCAGAGCTCACGCCCAGTGTGGGTCTGAAGACGCCCACGGCGCACAACTGGAAATACCATCAATGAAATCAGATCTGGTGACCCGACCACGATGGGAGGACTCAATAAAGTCCTCCTATAAAGACTATACAAATGGGTCCGGCCACTGGCCAAGGACAATAAATCAAGAAAAGGAATTTCCTTTGACCTTTCTGTGTGTTTATAAACGTTTTGTGGTCCTAAAAGGGCAATCTCAAAGATCATATATCATCGGTTTCAGCTTTCAATACCGTCGCATTGACTACTCTACGAGGCGCGGCGTCTTGTCAACCCACTTTATTTCAGCAGCACAAAAGAGGCCCTGGGCCCTCCCGTTCCCTGGGGGGCTGAGAGGAATGCCGAGGGGAAACGCAGCTAATAGTCACTGAGAGGGGAGAGGGAGCCGGCCAGACCAAGAGACACACACAGGACGGAGAGACAGACAGACAGACAGACAGACAGGTGAGAGGGACAGACAGAGAGGGAGAGAGAGAGAGAGAGACTACAAGTGACCGAGCCAGCCAGAGCAAGATACACACAAAGACAGACAGACAGACCTAGATAAAGACAGAGACAGACAGACGGTTAGAGACAGTTTGATCTGAGTCAGAGATATATTCTGAGACGGAGAGAAACATAGCGTGAGAGCAACTAATAATACTGTCTGAAATAAGAAATGGGATGAAGATGACATTGATTTCATAGCTGAAATGGGCGGCCAGGGCAGGTGGAAAGGATTAAGTGTGGAAAAACAAAGAGTTGGAAAAAAGTTTCACTGAACATGTGTTAGGAAAAAGAGAAAGAAAAACTACTGGCGTAAATGTAAAACAGGAATGTTTGAATGGTGCAACTCATATCACCATTATTATAGAAGCCATTTGGGAAAAACTGGTTAAACACAGGATTAAGGCATGTAAAAGGCTGTATGTGCTAACCCACCCGTCATGCATACCGCTATGGTTCGCTTTGCCAATGGCAGGTGTTTTCCATAGATAACATCATGGGATAAATAAAAGATGAACCCAACGGTTCTGTTCCAGGAGAAAGACCATTCATTATGCTTTCACGGAGCAAACAGCCCGGACGTGTGGTTAACCAACTTGACACTTTGGAGCTTCAATGGGAAACCTCAACGCAAACAGACATGTCACTCGATCGTGGACGGGTGGACCAACTGACCATATCTTGTTGAGTGGCAGTCTGCTGTCGAGATGGCTACGTGACTTATAAACCGTTTATTGAGGTGACACATTTTTACTTTGAGAAGAACACTAGCAGGTCATCAAGGCGTGTGGTGTCACCTGCCAGCAGGTAGTAAAACAGTGTCCACAACAAAACAAAACCAAGACACCTCAACCAGTGGCATCAATTAACCACTTTTAAAGACACAAGTCGTGTTGTGCTCACTATTATCATCATCGAGCCAGCGTACCGTTAATCAAAAGCAAATTACAATAACATTTTTAATTTCATATCAAAAGAGCCTTGAATGTTCTACTCTGGAAAACATTTAAGGATGTAGAAACAGTATAACTCATTGATCTTCCGGTCTTGTGGTTAACTGCTCCTTTGGGACCGAAGCATAACAAAAACAAACGAAAACACCACTACCGTAACAGGATAGCGTCCATGGAAACGCGCCTGTGTATACTAGCCACATGGTTTCTATTGTTCCAGTGTCCTTGTTTAATAACTAAACTATTTAACAGAGCATTGTGATGACAGGCCAGGGATAATCTTAGTCAAACAGGAAAGTGGGGACCGCCTGGGGAGGAAGTGAGAACCCTCAACAACACTGCCATGCAAAGCCGTTGATAAGAGTCTGGATTAAACTGTTGCTATCATGCCAACGGTTAATGTGCTATAAATTGTCAAAAACTATAACCCTCACTTGAGGCACAAGTCAACTAAAGAAACTGATGGGGTCTTGCTTCCTAACAAAGATGGGGAGAACAATATTAAGGATAACTGCCAACTACACCACAATAGAGCGTGAAACAACAATACACTGAAAACTGAGTATGAGCAGGAAGGAAATTCATTTTAAAGATGTCCAAAGATAACGAGCTTCACATGAGATCAATGTGTCCCCGCCCTCAGAAGCATGGTGACAGGGGGGTGATGTCAGAGTTCTCTGAAGCAAAGGAACTGGTTCAAAGTGGGAGAGAAGATAGTTTAGTTTTTAAGACTTGTTTTCATGATTAAAGAAGAAATTGGGGATGGAAGCCTGTGAAGAGGATTTTAGAAAGGGAGGCAGAAGAAAGGTTGTTTAAGCCACAAAGTGATTAAAGAGAGCAGACATGAAACGCACGCAGTCTTCTAAGTAGATTGAAGAAGGCAATTAAGGGACAGGGGGGCCATGAAAGACTGAGTGTGTCTTGATGTGGAGAAAAAGAATAAAGCACAGACGAGTAAAAATAGAAAGGGGTTGGGTTGTCTATGTTCAAACACACACACACACACCTTCTCCCCTTATCACCATCTGCCATCAGAGTCAACCCAAGTCAAGCATGCGTGTACAATACCAATATGCTATACTCATAGACGCATACACGCTTACCGATCTGGAACAAAGCAACACACCTGGCACACACCTGGCACACACACACACACACACACACACACACACACACACACACACACACACACACACACACACACACACACACACACACACACACACACACACACACACACACACACACAGTTTTTTTATGTGTAAAAGGGGAAATGGAAACACACACCGCATGATGTTTGTGTTTTTCCATTGCCCTTTGACAACCCTTATTGAACAAGAAAGACAGGATGAGATGCAGTCCTGTCGGGCGTTCACGACAATGCCGACTTTTGAGTCACCAATGAAACTATTGAGCCCAACTTGTTCGAGCAAGGCTTAAAGATACAAGGCTTATCAGGTCTGAAGTCAGTTGAACACTCGCACCACCATGGCACCAAGCATTAATTATCACTGTTTGATAACTTTTCAACATCGGTAGAGAGCTAGATGAAATGGCATGGGGGGGAGAACCAGTCCAACCATTTCAGATACCATTTCAGATATTTCATCTTTGGGGAGTTCTTTGTAGCATACACAATTTTTCCACCAACATTAACTTGTATGCTGTTTTTTTTTTATAGTAGTATATCTTTCAGTATTTTTTTGTCATTGGTTTGAACAAGCCGAAATTCATGGTTACTAAACAGTAGAAAGCAGGGTTAGTAATAAGAGTAGAAAGCAGGGTTAGGAAACAGTAGAAAGCAGGGCTAGTTAACAGTAGAAACCAGGGCTATTTAACAGTATAAAGCAGTTAGCAAAGAGTAGAAAGAAGGGTTAGTAAACAGTTGAAATCAGGGTTAGTTAACGGTAGAAAGCTGGGTTAGGAAACAGAACACTGAATGGAGGCCAGCGAAAATTTAACGGCGGTTACTCCTTTTTAATATCTTTCGCCTATTTTGGTCTCTCTTTTTAAGCTCGGTTGAAACCAAAACGACCGTTGCATGCTGTTCCTGCCATTTACGCGCCAAGGCCCAGAACTCAAACGCGTATCATAGCATCTCGCCAAAAATGAGGGAGTCCAACCGGCTTTCATGTTTCAATCAGTGCTGATCGGAGCCGGAACTTATAATTACTGCTGCATGAGTCATTCGCCCGGGGAATGAACGCCGATTGAAACCTATACCGTTTGTTTGCGTGTCCGTTGTTTTGTGATTGTGCTGAAACAGTGAGTCACAGGCAGCAGGGGCTTGGGTGATGATGAAGAGGATGAAGAATGTGGTGCTGTCCTTGTACTGAAACCCATCAGGTGGGGATTCAGAATGACCTACTTACTTTGTTTTTGTTCTTGGTTTCTGCCCAGGGAATAAGGAATGGAAGTTTCAACTAGTCTTCTGAAGCACAAAATATGCCCTCTTTTCCGATTTCAAGGCTCTGATACTAAACAAAAGCTAAGCTTATTGTGCAAGCGAGTCAGATGTGTATGAGTCGGTGTAGGTGTTTGGAGGCATTTCGTTTGGACATTTTGATTGAAAGCAAAACCCTCCCTTTTTAAATGTGCCAAATGACAACGAATGAAATAAACAAGGCTTGGTAACCTCCCACTCAGATGTTGTCATCATTCTACCAACCAACATCAAGTCAAACCTCGACTTTATGAGCTACAGCTTTCGCAAGATATGAACGATAATCATTTGGAAACTGATGTTCTCTGAGAGACGTAGTAATGCGCTGCAATGTACACATTTCTCAGCAACAGGGGTCAAACATAGTTTGCTTAGAACAGCGTTGGCCGGAGAATCCTAAACTCCAAATTTGGTATTGCATCTTTGTTCTAGCACAGATACGTCCAGACTCTGTCCACAACAAACAAAAATAGCCAAGCTTGAAATCTCGATGGCGAACGCTAGGGTTGACTCACTGTTGTAGCTCATAAAGTGTGCCATGAGGTCATGGTTAAGGTGGCAGTTGAGGTCATGGTTGAGGTAGAGGTTGAGGTCATGTTTGAGGGAGTGGTTCAGGTGGTGGTTGAGGTCATGGTTGAGGTATAGGTGGAGGTCATGGTTGAGGTCGTGGTTGTGGTGGTGGTTTAGGTCATGGTTGAGGTCATGGTTAAGGTCATGGTTTAGGTCATGGTACAGGTGATGGTTTAGGTGATGGTTTAGGTAATGGTTCAGGTCATGGTACAGGTGATGGTTTAGGTCATGGTTTAGGTGATGGTTGAGGTGTTGGTTCAGATATTGTTTGAGGTCATGAGGTAGAGGTTGTGTTGGTGGTAAGTGTTTGAGCTACGGAGGAGAAGAAGGAATGGGGAGGCTCACCATGGAGTGGCCCAGGATGAAGACAGGCAGAGAGGGGTGCTGGGCCTTCATCAGGTCGATGTGCTGCAGAGAGTCCCGGACATACACCTGGAAGTCCTTGATGATCATCCTATCTCCCTCGCTCTGACCGTGGCCCACTGGACGAGAGACACACACACACACACACACACACACACACACACACACACACACACACACACACACACACACACACACACACACACACACACACACACACACACACACACACACACACACACACACACACACACACACACAAAGAGAAAGAGATATAGTTCACCTTCGCTTGCAAGCAACAAAACAAGTCTCAGCTGCCCAGTTTTAGTGTGTGGGCATTGGTAAAACAATATGAAAGAGTAAATTAAATGCATGACTGAGGCAAGGAATGTTAATGTGTACGCGAGTGTACGTGTGTGTGTGTGTGTGTGTGTGTGTGTGTGTGTGTGTGTGTGTGTGTGTGTGTGTGTGTGTGTGTGTGTGTGTGTGTGTGTGTGTGTGTGTGTGTGTGTGTGTGTGTGTGTGTGTGTGTGTGTGTGCGTGTGCGTACGTGTGTGTGTACGTGTGTGTGTACGTGTGTGTGTGTGTGTTTTCATGCATTTCCACCCAAATGCATTGCATGCGCGTTATCTTTACCCCCGCATTGATGGGGGGAGGGTGGAGGCGGGTTACCGTAGCAACCCTGAAATCAAAACACGAGGGGGCTCTCAGACACTGCCATTGTCCATCCATCACTGTCCCTCCACACCCAGCTTCCCTTTGATCTCCAGCGCACACTTACACCGACACACACACACATGTGAGCACACGCACACGCACGTTTTCGATTCTTTCGCCATGTCTTCGAGACTACATTATCACCAATGAATTAAAGACCAACCCTATTTCTAGAATCCAGACGAGGACACTAGAAAACAGGGGAGTATTGTAGAAAATAGCATACGTTTATCAAAGATCACATTATACACACATTTAAGGAACAGTAAAAAATGCGTCTCCAACTACATAGGCTTACTCAAAACCATTTGATATTTGATTTGAGTGTTGGCTGAATTTTCCTGTATGTATATGTTTCACATGCATTATCCTCTCCCTAAATAGCTGTTGTTCTGGGGTGGATACATGAACCATGTCCTTGAATAGTAATAGGACCAAAAGCAATGAAGCCATTACTTGACTATTGACCTCGCAATGGATCCTAAACAAATGGAAAAATACCTACAATGATTATGCATAAAGACACCACGCGCACACGCGCACACGCGCACGCGCACACGCACACGCACACGCGCACACACACACACACACACACACACACACACACTAGGGATATTGATCACACATAGCGACCTCAGACCTGCTGCAGCCAATCGGACAGTGAGAGGCGGATGTGAACCAGAGGTTATATGTATAACTATTACATCTACTCTCTCCCACCCCCCCACTCCCCCGTTTTCCACGCTTCGGCCACTTCACTGTACAAGCAACACTACTGCTTTATCCCCACCCCCCCTTCCAAATCAATGGCGACAACAAAACACTCAGCATTGATTACCCATCTTTAGCAGCAGAAATCCCATTGTACAGGAGAAAACCTATTGATCACACAAGCTCTGGGTGCATTGTATCTGTGTTCGTCTTGCTTTAAGGTTCTGTGGAGTGTGAACAATGCAAATAAATACATGCATAGAATTGTACTTAGAGCAGCGGCTAGTAGTGTTGAGTGTTGACAGGACATGAGAGGAACAGCCAGGATTCTACCGTTTTCATGTTTTGTATTGGAGCATCTAGACTAGCACTCAAACAACAATCAGTAAATAAATGACAAAAATAGTGTCACGAGTACAGTGTCACAGCACATGACAGACGGGGGCTGAGTAGGGACCGGGCTCAGAGCTCAAGCATCTCTCTCTCTCTCTCTCTCTCTCTCTCTCTCTCTCTCTCTCTGTCGTATCAACAGGCAGTGGCAATCTCAGCCAGGTGGGCGTGCGAGCGACTACCAACCAGAACAACACGCGGCGCGGGCCAGCCATTACCCCTGACCGCCGCTTCGTTGATTAATACCGTCTGTTGTTGTGTAGGACTCCAAACCCCTTGGGAGGTCAACAGCCACTTCTGGGGCTAAAAGCAGTTTATGAAAATAAAACGAGACAAAGAGGCACAGCGGCGGTGAGAGCAGGTGTGGGCGGTGGACGGAGAAAGAGAGAGAGAGAGCTCTCCCACTGGGTATTATTGTGTGTGTGTGTGTGTGTGTGGGTGGGTGGGTGGGGGAGTGGAAGGGAAAGAGAGAAAACAAGAGGGAGCGACAGAGCGAGAGAGAGAACAAGATTGAGACAGAGACCGAGAATGAGAGAGAGAAAGGTTGAGTGGTTTAGTGGGTGGGTGGGTGTGCGCAGGTATATGAGAATGATTGCAAGAGTGAAAGAGAGATAGAGAGAGAGAGAGAAATTAAGCGAAAGATGAGGAGACGTGAAGACAGGATGGTAAGCAAACTGTGAGATTAATAGGGGATGGACAGAGACAGAAAGAGCGAAGACTTATAAAGACACAGAAAGAGAGAGAGAGAAAGCCAGAGATCTAGCGAACGGGTGAGTGAGTGAACGACAGAGGAATTTTCCGGTTCAGCGTTTTCCATTAAACCACTAATTCAAAGTCCCCTCACTCAACTGTACAGCGGCTCCCACAGAGGCGGCCACTGCTTTTAGAACCACTACTGAGGAACATTGTCTTGTGAATAATAACTACTGGTTTACTTTTGTTGGTTGTGGGCCATTTTTAGATTTTCCATTTCACACAAATAGAACAGAAGATGAAGGTTGAGGTAAACACTCAAAACTATTTTGCAGGTTTATACACTCTAGCCTAGTAGCTGTATTATACACAATCTCACACCAAACTGATTAAACCCCATTAATCGACTGACTGGCATAGAGGATGTCAGGTGGAACCAGTTAGGGAGGTAGAAGGAGGTCACAGGGTTGGGTTCAACCGACACTCACAGGAAGGAGGTGTTGTGTGTGTGTGTGTGTGTGTGTGTGTGTGTGTGTGTGTGTGTGTGTGTGTGTGTGTGTGTGTGTGTGTGTGTGTGTGTGTGTGTGTGTGTGTGTGTGTGTGTGTGTGTGTGTGTGTGTGTACTTTAAATGTAGTGAGCTGTGAATGCCAGTGAGTATTCATTGGCTTCGCCCAATGTGTGTGGTCTGGTGTGTGCCCATGTTGGTGTGAGTGTGCGCATTTTTCTTTGTGTGTGCGTGCGCATGTTTGTCTGTGTGGCAGAGAGAGATAGACGAGAGACTCACCGTGGTCATGGGCAAACACCAGGAGCGAGAGCTCCTTCAGTCTGAGGGCGATCTCATCGTAGGGCCCACTGTGTTCTCCCGCACCGTGTGCTACGTACACCAGGGCCCTGAGAGGAGGACCAGGAGGAACGGGAGGAGATATGGGACACCAAGAGTAGAACAGGAGGGAAGAGAGGAGAAAAGTTGAAAAGAGGGGATTGAAAGAAAAAGAGAAAAATATATCGTTAACTCGATGCACATAACAAAACTACCAGAAGTCCCGATCGACACACAGCTGCTTCTTGTTACGGCTCGTTAAAGTACATACGTGAAGGCCACGTTACGATTACATTTCGGATAATAGTTGTCATCCAAGAGCTCTTTTGACCAAGCCTGTGCTACAACTTGCAGTGCCTTCGCGTTATACAAACCGGGGACTTGGGAACCACCAACAGGTGTATTGTAGATATTAAAATACCCTGAATCCTATATAACCTGGTGCAATCCTACTTCGGAACGATGTGCTGAACATTGATGCCATGGAGCACTCCTTATGTGGGTGAGAAAATGTAATGACACGATCGTGTCAAACAACGTGAAGGGGGTTAATTAAAAACACCGTTATGTGTCAAAGTTTGCCTTTCATGTATGTTCAAACAGGCTTTGATTCTCTCTTTGTGTCGCTCTATCTCTCTCTCTCCCTCTTTCTAATTTTTTTTCGCGGAGAGAAGCAGTGAAAAAGCCTTCAGGAGAATCAACCAATGGCAGCTGATGATTAGCTTGAATGTAATCAGCAGCGTGGAGGAGGCAAGGGAGAGAGGAGGGGGGGGCGGGCGTGTGGAAGGTGGGTGGGAGAGAGCAAGACACCCGTGGATGATTGAAACAATAAGACAGGCTGTTCATCACACCTCATTAGCACATCATTCTCTCTCTCTCTCTCTCTCTCTCTCTCTCTCTCTCTCTCTCTCTCTCTCTCTCGTCTGTGTGTTCGTGATTGCATTTTAGTGTGGTAGTGTGCATGCGTTTGTGTGTGTGTTTGTGCGTGTGTAAGTTAGTGAAAGGCCGTCATTGTTTCATGGGGTGCCAAGCCTTCTCTGGGGCCACTCTGGGGGTGATGCAAGGCGGGTTATGATGGAGTGTCCTGGGAATGTGAGTTGTGGAGCAAGGGCACACCGTCTTCCTCGGCCCAAGTCAAACATGGTGTGTATTTGTGTGTGTGTGTTTGTATGTGTTGCCTTTTCTCTAACTATAACCCCCCTCTCTACATTAATAACGGGTTTCTTGTGTTGAGTGCCGCAAACAATCAGTGAGTTTTAACTAGGGCAAATTAAGGAGATGAATGTCTGTTTGTGTGTTTATGTGTCCCCGAAATGTCACTGTGTGTGCATTCACAGTGTTTCATGTACAACAATACCGTCTCTGTTCGGGGTCATCCATGTTTGTAGTCCAAACAGTAATCCTCATTATGAGGATTTACTGAAAATACCACGAAATTACACACAGATTCCTGTGTGTGCACTGAACATGATGTGTCACTCTCATTTGGCTTTGGGACGTGCAAACCCAAAACGCAAGCCCTAACCGTCTCAGCTAACGCTTATAGTTATATCCATGTCATATAAGCAGTTGAAAAAGTAACACAACTGGTGAACATCAAGAAAACCCTGCAGGTGGGCACGCAAGTTCGGCTGACACAATGTAGCATTACGTTGCACAGAAAGAACTTAAAAAAAGAGATTATTTAAACTACGTTTTGTAGTTTTTTGCAAAACTATGTTTTGCAACAGACTACGTCTGTTGCAGCTTCTAAAGTGCCCTGTGCCAGTCATTTAAATTCCATCCAGGGATTCAGAAAGCACTTACCTAATGTAAACACTACCATCTAACCAGCACGCACTTCATTAATGTGAGCGGAAGGCTCCAAAAACAACATTGCCCTTTAAAAGGCACCCAGTGCAACTTTCGAGGCTTAAAAATAAACATTCAATTTCTAGTCTTTTTTACACGTAGTAAGTTTCAATAACTCCATACCATTACATACCGACATTTAAGCAGCAAAGATGAGACGTCGTTGTGTGGTGAGAACTGATACAAAATCGATAACAACAACAATGCCGCCATTTTCTTTATTTTTTGTAACCTACAATAAATAAAGCAGGCTTCCAGTCAATGGAAAAATGGCTTCTCCCCACCGGCGATTGTTGTTGTTTACGATTTTCTATCAGTTCTCACCACACAACGACGTCTCATCTTTGCTCCTTGAATGTCGATATGTAATGGTATGGAGTTATTGAAACTTACTACGCGTAAAAAATACTAGAAATTTAATGTTTATTTTTCATTGAATGTTTACATAAAGTTGCACTGGGTGCCTTTAAGAATAGAGGAAGAATGATAGATTTTCTGCGTCCAATCAGCGAACAGAGGGAGTGGCTGAGATCAATGACGTTAAAGTCAGCTCTCGTTGACGGACATCTTCGCGCACGGCGATTGGTTTGTTTACAGCCTGCGCGCAACGTGATTCCCGGCCAAACTTTAGCGATTAGTTATGGCAGATCCAGAGTGGCACTGGGCAGCTCCAATAGTTTTAAACTTCAACAGACACCCGCCTTCAAGTGAGTTAATGTTTGTCAATTGAGTAGGTCCAGACTCTCTGTACAAATCAAATTAAGTACGAGAGTCTGGTAGGACCAGGCTACTAAGCCTCCACCTCCCCCCCTGTCTTCACCTCCTCCTCCACCCTCAACAACATTTTCCTGGGAACCACCGACTGTATGGCCTCCCAGCTGGCCCCTCTCTCTCTCTCCCTCTCTCTCTCATATTAAACGTCAGAGACGAGAGACATATGGAGTGAAAGCGTGAGAGAGAATAAAAGAGAGATACACATGCAGCAAGAGAGAGAGATACAGGCAAAGGAAGAGACGTTATAAAGCGATGGATAAAGAGAGAAAGAACCGGACAGGCAGAAGGAACAAGAGAGACACAGACAGACAGTGCCCTACAGGCATCTTCTTGTATGTCTGGGAGCGATTATGAGAGGCCACAGGCCAATACACTGAGCCAAGTCCCTAATTCTACTTCTATGGAATTCTGACGTAGCAGCCTTCTCCCTTCCTTCTGAGTCATGTGACAACTCTCGGCCACTCCCAGTGCCTGGAACCTAGGAGTGAGAGCGTGCAGCACTCAGCACTCTGTAGGGTTTGAAACATTGAACATTATTTACAGTCAATGTTTATGTCTATGTTCCAGTTTACGAGTTACTCTATGACAAGAGTCTACTAACATTTATAAACAGAGGGTTTGGGCAGAATAGGTTTCACGTACCCAGGCTTTCTTTGGCTGGACCTCAGAAGTTAACCCTTTCCAAAAGGTATTTAAGGTTTGAATAACAAACATAATGTTAGAGTTCCATTCAACATTATTGACGCACAAGATAGGTACGCCGTTGATACTTTGCAGCATTACATTAACACATGTTCATGCACACACACACAGTCACACAAACAATGAAAACATCAAGACAGTGTGAAGGTTGGTATGTTAAGCTGATTAATAGGCTTAGTCCCTCGTGTGTGTGTGTGTGTGTGCGTACGCGTGTGTCCAGATGTACAGGTTTTTAAGTCCAGCTATCAGTCAAATTTACATGAATGTATTCATGCGTACGCAAAACATCAAAGCTACGCTCACCCTTGATGTGTGTGTGTTTACGTAAAGAACAATGTGTAGAATAGCCATACAATGATCATTCCTCATTCTGTACATTTATTTATATTACTTACAATCCTTAGTCAGAAGACTTATTCCAGAGCTATAACCATTAGCAACCCATTAATCATTGACGGCCAGACCACCCCAACCTCATGGTGGACCCAGTCAACCAATGGGCCGGTCAGACCGATTGGCAACCTGCCAGCCAGTAAGTATGCAAGTGCGTGTGTGTGATTTTAAATATGCTTGGGTGGAAATGCTAACCTGGTTTCCAGGAGTAACACTGATGTCATGACATCCAGGAAACCACTAACTGTGGCTGTGGGTCCAAATGTTTTCGTCTTTGTGATGTGTGTGTACGTTTGAGTGCAAGTGATTTAAGTCCAGATATGCGTCTTTGACGGTCAATGTTTACCGCAACATATTTAGCGTGAGACAGTGTGAGTGCACGTGCATTCGTGTGTGTATATATGGGACATAGGTTGACCGGCCTGGTTGAGTTATCTATTGCCAGCTCTGCGCCCCCCCCCCCCCCCACCCCCCACCCCCCTCCTCTCCCAAACGGTGCACCTTTGCCCTACATTCTCCACTGGGCTCCTGAGCTGCCGACCCAGCCAACGTAATTTTTTTATAAAATTTTTTATCGTTCTAAGCTTTCCTCCTCTTTGACCTATTGACGGTTGAAAACAGAAAGTAGCGTAATTTTTTTTGTTCTTTAGTGTTCACGCTAAACAGCCTCTGTGAACTTCCTCAGAAAGTCATCTGTTCCTCCTCGGAACAGGAGTCACTACCCTTCCCTTGACGAGGAGTCACAAGTCCTTCCTTGACTTGCCATGAGCTGCAGGCTCTGCATCGTGGAAGAGCCGTGCCACCGCACATGGGAGGGGTGTTATTATAATATAGGAAGAGAGCTGCTTCCTAACAGTGTCTTGAAAGAAAGAAAACGCTGTCAGCATCATCAATGTCATAGGTTGGGATGTGCAGTTTCCATGGTGACAGCTGGTTAATGTGATGGTCTTTTGTAAGGGCAGGGGTCGATGGGGTGTGAGGATAATGATGACCTTGAAGGTGGCAGCACAGGTGTTTTGGGTGGACGAATCTGAGAGACATGAAGATGATGATGTTGATGGTCTCAAGAAATGTGAAATGTCACTTCCTTTTTTTTTATTTCAACATGAGGTCCCTCGTATTAACAACAAATCGTTATTCTAAAGAAGCCCTCCAAGATCACACACACCTACCCCAACGACTGCAAGCCTAACCCTACCCACTGCATTTCAACCGCTAGCCGCTGGCTATGTATTGAGCGACTCCAGCTAGCCGAGTCGAGCCCTAATGCAGTGGTCCGATCCATCGGAGCACTGCAGCAAGGCTGATCCTGGCCAGGGACTCCCCAGAGCCCCAGAGCGCGCGCGCACGCGCACACACACACACACACACACACACACACACACACACACACACACACACACACACACACACACACACACACACACACACACACACACACACACACACACACACACACACACACACACACCTAAGGAGCCCTTCCTGGAACTCAGTTGTGCTTAGCTCAGGCTTCCTGTTGGCACCCAAAAAAAGAGCATCATCTGTTTTTGTGCTATGATTCGTCGCCTAGCGACAACGGGGTATTAAAAGCTTCTGTAATGACTGCTGTTATTGTACTTAAAAGGTTTGGATAGACGAGATAGCAGACAGACAGACAGACGTAAGACCACAGATAACACAGCCGCCGATAACATACAAACAGACTCTGTATCGAAAACACACATGAAAACCAACCCAAGCACAACTAAAAGGAACGACGTGTAAAACCCACACAGCCGCCCAGGCAGCGGTCACTCCCGGTCCAGGGTAAACAATGAGCCATAAACCAGAGACACTGCCAAAAAGCTC